>NC_139348.1:101385727-101667984 GCF_055883805.1 Amblyomma maculatum | reverse complement strand
CAAATCTAGTTACCTGATCCTCTCTAGCTGCTTTCTCCCTTTTCATAGTTTCTAGTGCTTTCTTACCCTCGTCATTTGTCAATGGCGGTATGTCTGACTGCTCTTCCCTACCGCCAATCTCATTGCTGTGCTGAATACTTTGGCTACTGTGGAGATCAGTATAGAACTCCTCGGCTACTTTGACGCCTTGTCCCTTTGCGCATACATCTGATTTTTGCCTATTCCCAAATTCTTCATCGTTTTAGGGCTTCCACCGTTCTTTATAGCATGCTCAATTTCCTCCATGTTATACTTGCTTATATCGACCACATTGCGCTCATTGATTAACTTTGATATCTCTGTCAATTTTTTCTGATCTGTTAGATTAGAGGCTTTCAAACGGTGGCGTTTTTCAAACGTTGGTGTGATTTTCTAGTGTCAAGAGAACTGCTTGCTCTTCAGCAATGCCATTTTTTTCTTCTCCAGTTTCGGCAGCCAGACGGGTGCTTGATTAGATTTATGACATACAACGCTCCCAAAGCGGCTCAAGCTTTGAGATATGCCGTAGTGAGATCGGAAATTCTCATCACCTGTGGTTCTTAACATGCCATGCAATTGCAGAGAACACAGGCACCTTGCGTTTCAGGCCATGTTTGAACGAATCATTCTCGATGTCAAATAAAACAATGCTCTGGAAACACACACACATAAAAAGAAATTTAGAAACTTTCCAAATGACATTTGGCACGAAAACCACGACGTAAGCACTCGTTCTGCCTTTTTCGTTAACGCAGAACCATTGCATTTACATCCACAGAGGAAGTGCTGCTGCTGAACACAGTTCTGATAGTATTTAAGTAGAAATGTCGAAAGCAAGCAAAGCGGGCTCGAAACTAGAGTGCACCTGCTTGCTTTCAATGGCATTAGAAACTACTGCGAGTAACCATATAAATCCGAGCGCCTTATCTCGGCACGCAGCATGGTCGTCTCCATTTTACTCAACACAAACCGCGATATTAACTGTACCTTATATTTTCCCGAAATTTGTCCAAACAAAGCTTTTCCGCTTTTAGAATTGCTTTCTCCAAGAGACCGCCTCAATCCTTCAATATGGTATTGACTGAATCATTGCAATTCACTCATGTAAATTCATTCTATTCGTGAGGAGGTAGGTCGATCTAATGTAATTCACATAATATAACGCATTTGTGAATAGCAGTTTCGAAATACATTGTGCTCTTATAAGGCCTACCGAAGAAGTGCACACATAATACCAAAAATAACGGAGGCTCATACGACGCTCCAAATATTAGTGGTGGCATGACACGGACAAGTGGGCGGAGAGCGTCATTCATGGGACACACATGAAAATATGGCCGAATGTTGACCGACACATATTCGAGGTTTAAGAGGGTTTATGTTACGTTTACAAGGCAGTAATGGAGAATAGATACTGAATGGTTGGTTGGGGCTCTCAGACATTGCTAGCTACAATGTAGGTTTGGATATTCCAGAACACCATCCGATTTTCTCTACCCTGGTAAGCACAAACAAACATGTCTGAAAAGGCCAAGCGCTGTGGAGCAGCGGTCGCTGAGTGTCCTTGCACATAAAGCTATAGTTGGCGGGTACCGGAAAACAAATAACGACATCCTTTCCATCCGGTCTCGCGTAAACGCGTTCCGTTAGGCACGAGTGCACAATGGTTTAAGTGCAGACGTGTTCCTTCTACCCTAATAAATTACCCTCCTCCATGATAAATGAGCTTAAATGGGCACTTATCTTTGTTTTGGGATTTTAGGACATCAGTGCTTTTCGTGGCGTTCTTGCTGTGACAGTGGCCACAGGAATTACTGAACTCGAGGGAAGTAGCGGAGCTGATAATTGATTGCAAGACGTTGTTATCATCACCGTAACTCCGATGACGTTTGGTCAAACACTTACTGGCCAATGTGTGGTCAGTGTAATTCCCCCTGTGTATACATGTCCCGAAAGAGATTTAGCGTATCGACAACATTACGTACAACCAACTAAGGGCAGGTCTCGGTCTCCTTAGTAGTTTCGCCAAGTAACCAAATCTAAATGTCCTGGCCATTTTACCAGCCCTTGTTAACTGACGAAGTCGTCTTTTATTTGTTGCCCGCCCTGCATGACCTGTGCAGGCACATTTGTTATTTTCAACAAACAGCAGGGGTGTCTGTCATTGCTATTTCAATGCTCTCCTGTATACTGTGCTCTCTTTCTGCCGTTGTTTTGCAAAGCTATCTGCGCTGTTCTCGATATAATTTCAAGCTTTTTTAAAAAGTTTCAAACATTCATCATATACGCAACTGTGCAAGGGTTTCCTCTCGGCAAATAATCAAAAGCTTACATTCATTATTTCACATCACGAGCAAAGTTTAATCTAGTTAATTCTTCATTCATTATTGCGTTTCGGCATAGAGCTGATTCCACAAACAAAACGCATACTCGAAGCCAGGCCGCACTACAGCCTTATATGGTGCCAACTTCACCTTCAACGAAGCTTTGGCCAGTTCCCGCCGCAAACACCAGAGGGAATTAAGGGCATTCGCGCATTCAGGGCATATTAATAATCATCATTATCATTAGTCTGGTATGCCTACTGCAGGTCGAAAGTCTCTCCCATTTTCCTCCAATTAACCCGGTCTTGTACCATCTGCATCCACTTCACCCCAGCGAACATCTTAACCTGATTCACCCATTTATTTTCTGCCGCCCCTGCTACATTTTGATTACTTTGGAATCCAATCGGTTACTCTAAGAGACAACCGGTTATCCTCTCTTCACACTATATGTCCTGCCCACACCCATTCCTTTATCTTCATTTCGGCTAGAACGTCAGTAACTCGAGTAATTTCTGTGACCCACTCAACACGCTTACTGTTTCTTAACGTTACACCTACCATTTTCCTCTCAATAGTTCTCCGCGTTGTCCTCAACGTAAGCAGAAGCATTTCGTTAACCTTCATCTTTCAGCCTCACAGGTGAGTACCGGTTGGATGCAGCTTTTGTATACTTTCCTGTTGAGTGATACCGATAAAGTGCTGGTAATAATGTGCGAGCACCTTCCAAATGCGCTCCGCTACAATTTTAGTTTCGTAGTAATTTCCTTTTCGTGGCCCGGATCTGCGGTTACCACCTGTCCTAAGTAGACATATTCGCCTACCACATCTCAGTGCTTCGATGCCTATTGTAAACTCCTGTTCCTGTTGAAGATTACCTTGTTGAACATTACCTTAGTCTTCGGCATATTAATCTTTAGGCCTACCTTTCTGCTTCTACAGTTTACATCAATAATCATTCGTTGCAGTTGGTCCTCTGAGTTGCATTACAGGAGAATGTCATCAGCGAATAGAAGATTACTCAGGTATTCTCGACCGACCCTGACGACTAACTGCTCCCTTTGCACGCTTTTGAGTACGCCTTCTAACCAAGCTGGCAATGGCACTGCGGATATCGTGTCTCCTTGCCTAACACCTTCCTTAACTGGAATTTTATCACTTTTTAAGCAGCAGTATGGTTGCAGTGCAGCCACTGTAAATATCGTCCAGTACTTTCATATGTGGCTAACCTACACCCTGATCTCGCAACGCCTGCATGACTGCTGACGCCTCGACCGAGTCAAATGCTTTGTCGTAGTCAATAAATGATATGTAGGTATAGGGGCTGGGTGTCTTCCAAGCAAGTTTCTTTCACCTGGTTGATAGAATGAATATGACCGTTGGTAGAGCACCTTTTCCGAAAGCCTGCTTGATTGTTTGGTTGAATGAAGTCTAAGACTGTCCCGATCCTAGTAACGATTGCCTTAGGAAATACTGTTATGTAACAGATAGTACGCTGGTTAGTCTGTAATTTTTCAAGTTCTTAATGTCCTCTTTCATATGAATTACGATATTTTTTAGCATTCTTCCATGACTCCTGTACCTTCGATGCATTCGGACATTGCGTCTACGGGGTATAATAATAGGCGCTCACTTTCTGACAGTAAAGCTGCCAAATGTAGAGAGTAATATATAGCTAGAGGGTACAGAGTCGGTGATGTTTGTCGGGATATTCTCGGCAAATGATGCGTTGTGAATTGTTAACTACGCAGACATTCCATCCGGTCTAAAACACTTTAGGCAGAGGGAAAAAGAGCCTTGTGTTAAATGTTGCTTTTATTTTCTTCCTCTTGTACTGCTTCATAATTTTAGTTTTTTAATCGCAGTGATTGTGGTACACGAACTATCATGTGTTATTTGTTGATCATCAGTGTCGTGAGACATGATGCCATCATTTTCTTTGTCACGAGAAGACGCTTCGAGATCCATCTCCAATGATTACGATCACTCGCTAATGCTTCCGCATTGTCCCGGCTGTTCTAGTCACCTTTGGCGGTAATATCTAGATGTTTATTCAGCGGCTTTACATTGACCGTTGGCGAGGTACGGCATTCATATTTCGACAAACAGCGCGCACTTGGGCTGCTACCCCTACCGGCAGGTTGCCAAGTTATTTCAGGCTACTAGTCAGTTCGATAAAGAGTTCTTTACATTACCATGTCAGCCTCCTTGTCTGGCGACACGTTTACAACTACAGTGTAATTCTAGCAAAGTGTGGACTGAAAGATTCTCATTCGTCTTGACGCATTGACCGGCACTCTTCGTGAATAGTCGTACTACGCCATAACCGTACCTTTGTTATCGGAATTGTGCGTGGTGTCCAGCCTCGTTCATTTCTAGCTCTAACACGGTCACTGATTTCAATGCGCCGCTGCATACGACCTGGCCGCGTAATAAAACTAACTGTCAGGCCATACAAAGCACCAGGTCTGGGTCCTACTGTACTGCATCGCTATGCTTCCAATGCGCCTGCCTAGGACGCAGTTTTGCTCTGAAAGTAATGCCAGTGTTGTAGCTAGAAGTCGACGAGGCGGTACATCGCCGTCGGTACAGAGATAACACAGGAATCACTCGATTTCGTAAACGCTCCGCTCATGCATCAGGTACTTCGCCTGCTCTGCTCATTGCATCGCAAAGACTGAGAGAAACGTATCCTACCGTTCATCAGGACATCCCCCCCATCGATGTTTTGATTTCGCTCTAGTAGTTCTCGCAAATGGCATCGACGCTGGCGTTATTAGGCTCAAGCAGCCCAGCTTTAACTTCCAATTGTGGGTTCTCCTTTCCAACCCCACAAGCACGCTGCGCAGTTAGGGAAAAAAAAGAACATAGCGGTCATCTTTCTTGGCATTGTCACGAAACTGGTGCATTCATATGATTACAGCAGCTAGTGAATTTTTTAGCGCTTTCATCAATATGGGCCTATTTTTCTGATAGCGAAGGTGCCAATTTGGAGAGTAATATACTTCAGCTATGCAGAGTCATTAAGGGTTGCGGGCATATAGTGAACAAAGTTTACATATAACACCTGTAATTGAAAAAAAAGAAAAATTATAGCGGCCCTCAAAGTCCCTTAGGAGCGTCAAGACGAATTACTTTGTGGCTGATTCTACTGTAGTGCTTATTTTCCAGAAACCCTCCGATCACACGGTGCTTCTTCGTGTAGTCGAGTTGAGCTGCTCCACTCGGCTACAATAGCGCGTACTCGTTGCGGCGCTAGTAAGTAGGTAAGTAAGTAAGTAAGTAAGTAAGTAAGTAAGTAAGTAAGTAAGTAAGTAAGTAAGTAAGTAAGTAAGTAAGTAAGTAAGTAAGTAAGTAAGTAAGTAAGTAAGTAAGTAAGTAAGTAAGTAAGTAAGTAAGTAAGTAAGTAAGTAAGTAAGTAAGTAAGTAAGTAAGTAAGTAAGTAAGTAAGTAAGTAAGTAAGTAAGTAAGTAAGTAAGTAAGTAAGTAAGTAAGTAAGTAAGTAAGTAAGTAAGTAAGTAAGTAAGTAAGTAAGTAAGTAAGTAAGTAAGTAAGTAAGTAAGTAAGTAAGTAAGTAAGTAAGTAAGTAAGTAAGTAAGTAAGTAAGTAAGTAAGTAAGTAAGTAAGTAAGTAAGTAAGTAAGTAAGTAAGTAAGTAAGTAAGTAAGTAAGTAAGTAAGTAAGTAAGTAAGTAAGTAAGTAAGTAAGTAAGTAAGTAAGTAAGTAAGTAAGTAAGTAAGTAAGTAAGTAAGTAAGTAAGTAAGTAAGTAAGTAAGTAAGTAAGTAAGTAAGTAAGTAAGTAAGTAAGTAAGTAAGTAAGTAAGTAAGTAAGTAAGTAAGTAAGTAAGTAAGTAAGTAAGTAAGTAAGTAAGTAAGTAAGTAAGTAAGTAAGTAAGTAAGTAAGTAAGTAAGTAAGTAAGTAAGTAAGTAAGTAAGTAAGTAAGTAAGTAAGTAAGTAAGTAAGTAAGTAAGTAAGTAAGTAAGTAAGTAAGTAAGTAAGTAAGTAAGTAAGTAAGTAAGTAAGTAAGTAAGTAAGTAAGTAAGTAAGTAAGTAAGTAAGTAAGTAAGTAAGTAAGTAAGTAAGTAAGTAAGTAAGTAAGTAAGTAAGTAAGTAAGTAAGTAAGTAAGTAAGTAAGTAAGTAAGTAAGTAAGTAAGTAAGTAAGTAAGTAAGTAAGTAAGTAAGTAAGTAAGTAAGTAAGTAAGTAAGTAAGTAAGTAAGTAAGTAAGTAAGTAAGTAAGTAAGTAAGTAAGTAAGTAAGTAAGTAAGTAAGTAAGTAAGTAAGTAAGTAAGTAAGTAAGTAAGTAAGTAAGTAAGTAAGTAAGTAAGTAAGTAAGTAAGTAAGTAAGTAAGTAAGTAAGTAAGTAAGTAAGTAAGTAAGTAAGTAAGTAAGTAAGTAAGTAAGTAAGTAAGTAAGTAAGTAAGTAAGTAAGTAAGTAAGTAAGTAAGTAAGTAAGTAAGTAAGTAAGTAAGTAAGTAAGTAAGTAAGTAAGTAAGTAAGTAAGTAAGTAAGTAAGTAAGTAAGTAAGTAAGTAAGTAAGTAAGTAAGTAAGTAAGTAAGTAAGTAAGTAAGTAAGTAAGTAAGTAAGTAAGTAAGTAAGTAAGTAAGTAAGTAAGTAAGTAAGTAAGTAAGTAAGTAAGTAAGTAAGTAAGTAAGTAAGTAAGTAAGTAAGTAAGTAAGTAAGTAAGTAAGTAAGTAAGTAAGTAAGTAAGTAAGTAAGTAAGTAAGTAAGCAAGCAAGTAAGTAAGTAAGTAAGTAAGTAAGTAAGTAAGTAAGTAAGTAAGTAAGTAAGTAAGTAAGTAAGTAAGTAAGTAAGTAAGTAAGTGAGTGAGTAAGTAAGTAAGTAAGTAAGTAAGTAAGTAAGTAAGTAAGTAAGTAAGTAAGAGGCCTAGTGGTTAGAGCGTGGCCTAGTGGTTAGAGCGCCCGTCTCGGCTGCGGGAGGTGGTCAGTTCGAAACCCACCGCCGGACACCCACCGGTAAAAATGGGTACAAGCGTCCCCCGGCCTGGTGCTCGGCTTTTACAGGGGTGTGCGTTTGGGAGAAGCTCCGTAAACCCCGCTGCGCGCACCTCCTCCGCAGTGGGCCCAAACCCAGTTTCGAACCTCGCAGTAAGTAAGTAAGTAAGTAAGTAAGTAAGTAAGTAAGTATGTGAGAGGCCCTGATCCCTTTTGACTCAGGGCAGCTGTTTGTCAACGCCACAGGGGAAATGGATTGTTAAAGGAAAAAATAGATATATCACAACACTGCTTCACGGTGCACTGCATTGTGAGCTGCGTGGCACCGTCGGTCGAGCACTAGTTTTCAGAGCCGGCGGCAGATGGCGGAAGCCACGCGCCTTCCTGGAGACAGGGTTGCAGACGGCGCCGTTGCGACCCTGTGTTGCCGTAGGGGTGGCAGGAACGCTAGACAAAACCTTAGGTACTACATTTCTCATGTCCCTGACTTAGCGTAGTTTGTCAATGCGTTATTCTGATGAATAGAGGGATATGTGTTCGATATCCAATGGAAGATTATTTTTGCTTGAAGGGTAAACAAGACTCCGCAGATTTTGGTTAGGTGATGACGTCATTTGATTGACACTTTAAGTGACGCTTTCTGCTCAAGAAAGGACGCTCACTCATGACCCTATAAAGGCTTTTCCCTTAATACATAATCAGTTCAAATTGCGCTCCCAATGCAGACATAATAGTCTCATTAACATAGCATTACGCTACCATATCATCTATAATAAATATTACCATGTATAGCTAGAGCTAATTCCTGTCGATGAGATTTCAGATATCCAGGGGCCAGTTTCATGTTTGGGTCCCGTTTAAAGAGCTTCATTTTACAGGGCTGTGAAAGCCTCTCACCTCTCAGTTCTTGAAATGATGCAATCACTTCAGTTTTTTATTTGGCTCTGTTGAAATCATAGAACATGCGTATTTCATCCAGAGTGGCTGCATGCTTACCTAAAAAGGCTTAGACTACGGAAAGAAAAACAGCATAATGCACAGAAGAAAGCATTTCGTGAAAAATAAATTTGGAGCTTTTTGCTTCCTTACGAGTTCACTAGCATTGCTTGGATGAGAGCTGAAATCACATGTGTATTCATAAAGCGCATTTTGAGGGAATTTCTAATAGCTTCGACGATGCTACATGTTTGAAGTTTGACTAAGTAGAGCTGAATCAGTATAATGAGTAAGATTGCACCCTAATGCTTTCGATTGCTGGACTGCGCTGTGGAGCAACCACATAGATGTGAGCAATGCAAGGCCTACTGTGGATTCCTGGCACCCTATAAACAGGTTAAAATAACGGAGAAAATTTTTACATGCACACTTAGACATACATTCGGAAAATAAGTTGTGGATTTCGCATTTACTCGCATCTTCAACGCTTCCTTTTTAACAGAGTTTCTCGCTCTCGCATAGATGCCAACATATCCGACCTTCCCCAACTCAAATGGAACACTCAACAACGTGTTATTGCTTTTAGATTTTCAGCCTTGCTTCGCCCCCTCCCCTCCTTACTTCCTAACTATGCAGAATACTGACCACATCATTTACGCCGGCATCGTTTTCTGGTCGAGACCTCCTCAACCCCTTTAATTGACTACTGACCTCATTCCTGTTCCAGACATATTCATGCTCCTCCTTCTTTACCACTCATTATACCAATGCACTCTCAATCTCCCCTTATCCTTCCATTTTTTGCCAATACTATTCTCGTTTTGAACAAAAGAAGTGTTGCCTTCCTTTTATCTGCATCCAAGAATGTGCAAGCCGCGCTATCGCCAACTACAATATGTGAACCCGCACAAGAGACCTGGTAGAACTGGGCCTTCGAAATTTATTTTCTGAATTTCATAATAGCTGCTTACACATGCGCTCACTTTAACAAGTTGACTCTTTTTTTACCACAATTATGTCCCCTTTGCAACACTCAGCTATACAACCCCAGGACCTCCGTTGCACGAGTACCTATGTATGACAGCTCACAGTTTATTTGCTTCCAAGCTACCTGTTCTATCCGATTCGCCCTTTTCACTTGCCACCGTGGCTGACATCATGCCTCGGATTTCCTTTATTTCGACGCTCAGCCATCAGTGGTTCATGTTTTTACCTCTCTCATTCGCATTTGTACCCTATTATTCCTAACAACGTTCTGGCTTTCTGGACTCTGTACTGGTTCTGGCTTTCATATCTTTCATTTTCGCCTGCCCCACTATCTATACCAAGGACGTCCTGGATTTCAGCATTCGCATCATATTCGCTATAAGCACCCATCCTGAAAGTCAGTCGTCGGTGAGCGGCCAGACTACCATCTCCCACCATCTGTTACCAAACGGTTGTATCCATTCATGCTGCTCAGTGCCCGCGCAGATATAAGACCGACAATTGCCATCTCGCAGCGACTTACCCACACCAGCTGCAAGTATCTGCACACTATGATTGCTGACGTGTTACAGTTTCACCCCTTTGTACATTAAGTTATTTCCCCTCATTTTATTCCTCTTTCTGTACAGTCTACTCTACTCTCCAATTTCCTCCCGCTATATACACAAGCGTAGGCTACCGCCTTTAATGTCACCTAGTGGCCTCACGAGCGGTCTAAGCAATACAGCCTTCACTGTTTTGCGTTGGGTTGCTGGGCGTTCGGGGATGGGCGACAGGGTTTTGCCCACCTCTGACACTGTTCAACTTACATTGCTCATATCCAATCCTACGACCTCGGAATAAAGCATATAACGAGAGAAGCCTGCTTACGCCTACCTCTAGACAAGTGCTCTCACCCGCTTCATCGTTCATCAGTCACCGTTCAGAAAGCACGCCTGTGTTACATCAAGATGAATGCATTCATTACTCCAGAATCCCTATTCTTTGGATGCTGTCGATTCGACCTATTCTGTTCAAATTTACTCCTACTTATATTTAACGATCCACTGCCAGTTACACTGCCCGGCTGCTAAGCAGTCTAGTTCTTGTTGTTGTTATGGTTGTACGAAGGAAAAGAAAATGCACGGGCCAACTACTGGCTCTTTAGCTGAATAACTGATTTATTTTTATAGGAAGGGAAAGGCGCGGTAACTGTCTTACTTTGTTTTCTGTGGACACCGCAACCGCGCCGTAAGGGAAAGGAGGAAGGTGGAGTGAAAGTGGAAAGAGAGAAATAGGAGCTGTAGTGGAGGGCTGCGGAGTAATTTCGACCACCTGGGGATCTTTAACGTGCGCTGACATCGCACAGCACACGGACGCCTCTTCGTCCGTGTGCTGTGCGATGTCAGCGCACGTTAAAGCTGAGCCACCTCCGTTGCCCTGTGCGAACAGAAGAGGGAATGTACAGAAGAAAGAAAAAGAAAAGGGAGAGAAAGACGCGCGCCGCAACAGCCGTCTTACATCACCTCAGCGGTGGCGGGTGCAATGACGGCCTACAACAGATAAAAATTCGGTGGCAGGCTAGCCGCAGCCGGAAGCGGCGTTGACAGTCCCAGCCCTGTAGGGCCGGAAACCCTCTATTTGGAACCTTTATTTCACCTCACCTACGTGGACTAGCTCAGTGGTGAAGGTTAACGAGAACTATTTTTACTGATTGCCCAGACTATCGAGATGTTTAGCCTGTAAGGTTTGGCTGAATATATGTAGCATATATACTATTAGTGCCAATGTAAATATAATGTTTAAAACTGTTCAATATCTAGTATAGATTATGGTGTTAAAGTGTTGAAAAGGCTATTGGATGGGAGGGCTCGGGAATAATTCGACTACCTCGTACTTTTTAAATGCATTCAATTTGCATAGTATGGGAGTGGCACGGCTTGGCTTGAAGTGAAATTCAAAGAGAAGAAATAAGTTTGTGATGGCTCGGTAGTCGAATGCTCCCTGAACCACTGCAGAAGACAATTTGCTCAGCTTTACGTTGTGCTTGCAAAAGTACATTTTCATTACTTTAAAACGATAATTCAGTCGGCATTTAAGGAACTAGACAAAAGTTTTGAACTAATCAAAAGGGCGAATTACCGAATGGGCCTGCACAAATTGAAGAAAACCGTTTGCATCTGTGTTACTTCTTTTGATCATCACCTACATGCTGATGTTCTGCATTCGAGAGGGAACGAATGCGATAACAATGATTTTAGTGCGAATGCACTTATTCACGAGGTCTAATCGTGCTTTCAGGGTCTGTGCCACAAGTAACGCGCCTTCCTTTTCCTGTAAACCAATTGTTATTAATATATTAATCAGGTGTTCACAGAGAGTGGGACAGATACTGCGCCTTTTCTTTCCTGTAAACCAATTACTAATGAAAGCATAAGTAGAGCATGTAAGCATGATAAAAAATTTGTATGGTAATTATTATTCAATAATAATAGAACGGCCATCAGTAATAGTGGGATAAAAAGATAAAATAAAAACTAAAAGTAACAAGAAAAATAAAATAACTTCTTGCTGCGCCATGATTGCGTGAATACGCAGACCGCGCAATTGTAACGGCACGTCAGACCACGCCAGGATGGCGAGTGAGCCGAGTCCTTCTACTGTCTGGGCCGAAGAAGCGCACCATGTCCAGCGGGCCGAGTTGGAAAGAGAGAGCAGACACCATAAACATGAACACGTCGGATGGAAAAAGAGCGCAACAGACGAACACGACAGCAAAGGAACACAAGACGAGCGCTGACTCACAACTGAAAGTTTATTAAAGAGGCAACACAATATATGGAAAAAAGAATAAACACGTGATGCTACGTGGGATGCAGGCACCCAATCTCACTTTCATGTAGATAAATTGATGGCTTACTAACACACAACCTAAGCTTTTTCCTCATGTGGTAGGCCTCTATTATCTCGCGTATTACGCGGGCCGGGTGTTTATAAAGGATATCAGAATAGTGCAGTGAAGGATAACAAGATTCGCAGTCACGGACGTGGTCAACGAGATTGGTGATTTGTTAGCGTCTTACTTATTTGCATGCTCTTTCAAACGTGTATTAATGCACCGCCCCGTCTGCCTAATGTACACGTGTAGTGAGAGTTTATAGACCACACCTTCAGCACACGGCACATACTTAGTTTCATGCTTAACCCCACATGCTTAACCCTCATGTGGACAAGTGTACATTGGGCAGACGGGGCGGTGCATTAATACACGTTTGAAAGAGCATGCAAAAAACTAAGAGAGGTGCCCAGAGTCACCTGTTGTAGACAACCCTCCATTCACCGTTTTCTCTCCAACATAGTATGTTGACGGCTAATTTCTGGTTGACCAATCCAGGTTCACCGTCTGATAGTGTCCGCAAAGATACTCGTGCACGCACCTACAGAGGTACGGCACTGAGGGGTCGCCACTCCCCTTTTTGGCCCTGAGTCAGCGAGCCGCGGTTCCCTTAGTACTTCGCGAGCAGCGCCACCGGGCCCTTGGCAGCGGGCTGGGCTTTCCCTCGGCCAGCACTACCGCCCAGGACCAGGGGTCTCGAACCCCCCGCTTCTTCCGCGGTTAGCAAGCCGCGGTTCCTTGCGTACTACGCGGGCAAAGCCACCTTTAGGTGGCCGGCTGGGCTTACCCATGGCCCGCCTACTAACCTCGGTTCTGCGGGACGTTGCCCCCTGGAGGAGGTCCAACTCAGCGAGCCGCGGTTCCTCTCGTACTACGCGAGCAGCGCCATTGTTCCCTTGATGGCCGGCTGAGCTTTCCCTCGGTCAGTCGTACCGACTCGGTTCCTGGCAAGGGGTCTTTACTTCCCCTTGAATGCAAGCATATGAGCCAGCCAGCCGCGGTTCCTCTCGTACTACGCGGCTGAGCCATTGTTCCCTTAACAGCCGGCTGGGCTTTCCCTCGGCCAGCCAACTGTCTCATATCATTGCGGGGTCTGACTCCCCTGAGTAGTTCTGCGTGTTCGTTGAAGATACTGACAGTAGGGACACATGTGCTTTAGCACAATGTGCGACCACCCTCTTTTCCCGAGTTTCTGGCTTACTCGAAACCATGTAGGCTACTTTGACATCGTCTTTTTCGCCTTTTCGAGCCTAAAGGCAAGTTCCCCAGAACCTGGACTTGGTTCGCCCCAGCCGCGGCCCCGCGAGGCCCCGCTCCCCCTGGCAGCGGAAACCAACGTGTCTGCGGCTGGAAGATGCGCTCTCTCGCACCGAGGGGTAAATTTGATCCAACGTATGGAGTCAGCTAACTGCATTTCCTTTAGTACTCTGCAGCTACGCCGCCGTTCCCTAGGCGGCGGGCAGGGCTTTCCCTCGGCCTACCGACCGCCCCGTACATTGAGAATTTTGTTCTGCTTTTAACCGGATTCCACATGCCCAGTCCGAACCCCTTCAGACTTGCCCCCGTGATAGGCGTCGGGCTACGTGGGCGCGGCACGCTCACAATGCCGCAGGGAGTAAGCTGACAACCTCCCCGGGGATTCGCAACCCCTCAGTATGGGTTCCGGCTGCACCCATACTGACCGCTGGCCGTTGCAGCTGGACAAAGCCTAGCAGCCTTAACCGCTCTGGCCCATCCAGCTGGCGGGGGGGGACCGCGTGCAGGTCGCCAGATCGAATTAGCAGCCTTAACCGCTCTGGCCCATCCAGCTGGCGGGGGGGACCGCGTGCAGGTCGCCAGATCGGATTTGCCCCCCGTGTAAATTTTCTTAATGGTCTAAAGAACTTCTTTATATTCTGTGTATTCACGCACTTACTGGTAAACCCTGTGTGGCACAAGCAGCCGTATATTTCTGTCACACTTTTGCCGCAATTCTGCGACCCACGTATGCTCCATGGTACAATCTGCATATCCTCAATAGTGTCAAGACCTGTCTGTGAACTCTATGCACACAATTTTAAAAACACATCTGTACAAATAGATTTCAATAAGGTAGCCCCTAATTAGTAATAGTTGTTGTGGTATTTAAAGATTTATCAAACTTATCCCCTATCTCATTTGTTTAGTTTTTATGTATACCAACTCTACAGCCATCTTTACATCCGGTCGCGACTTAATGAGACGCATAGTACTGAATATGCAATGTCCACAAAGCATATGAAGATTGTAGAACAGAGTAAAATGCCCATACATATTTATTTTCTCAGTTTACACATCAATGATATTCCAAACAAATATCAATGTACTTGTGAACCCTATATGCATCTCTGGAATTCAGCTTCTCTTTACAGCTAAAACCTTTTCACGATGATGGCCAAGCCTGTTCCCAGGGCAGAAATCGGATAAAGCACTGTACATACTGCATATCTATATTGCTACAATACTCTCACACCCATTTCCACTTCCCTTTGCCATGTTGATTTGGTTTGTGGGGTTTAACGTCCCAAAGCGACTCAGGCTATCAGAGACGCCGTAGTGGAGGACTCCAGTAATTTCGACCACCTGGGGTTCTTTAACGTGCACTGACATCGCACAGCACACGGGCGCCTTGCTTTTCGCCTCCATCGAAAAGCTGCCGCCGAGGCCGGGATTCGATCCCACGTCCTCGGGAACAGTAGTCGAGCGCCATAACCACTGCGCCATCCCGGCGGGGCCCCTTTGCCATGTGCTGCTCTGATTGAGGGACTAATAAAGGCTCTGTCAAGGAACTGCTTTGTACCTACCTAATCACGATTGTTCACTGCTCTCAACTCCTGCCCCTACGAAGGGTCATGCCACCATGTTCAGTTGGTTTAGCTATGAAGAAAAGCTGAGGTAACGAGTTTGCAAAAGGTCTGTAGAGTAGAGCTTTTGCACACTGAGAAACCATTTGAAGCAAGAAATATTGAATGCATTACTGAATCGAGACTAAGACATTGAACAAAAAATTGGCAAAGAAAAGGCACAAAGAGAAATTAAATAATATAGCACAGCATACTCAGTACAAAGCCAAAGCATCAAGACATACATGAAGATGACAAACAACAGCTGTTCGTAGAATGGCATAAAAAAAGCACCGTAGTGCTAGTTTTTCACACATTCAACAATATTTGGAGAGCAGAAGAAATTTGCAGTGATTGTGAAATGGGCATGCTAGCAAGAAAAAAAAATAGTTTTAGCATAGCCACAGAGCCATGTGGTTCCTGTGGTAATGTATTTCTGCTGTTGGTCCTAGTTACCTCAGTAGACCTGTTTATTGAAGGGGGAATGGAAACTCTCATGAGAGAAAAAAAACGTTTAGAAAAAATATTTCAAGAAATCCTTTGCCCGCTGTTGACCCAAAACTCAAAACAAACTCTCAGTTTGCAAGTTGTGGCTCTCCAGTTGACTTGAAGCTAGATGGCTCTTTAAGCTACATTGCAAAACATTGGACTTAAGGATCAAAAGTCTAAAATTCAATCTTTTGCGACTCTTATAACAATGCAGCAAGGCAGAAAAAACTAGAAGTTGGTCAAGAAATAACATATAGAGATAATCTCTATTCACACACTAGATGAAATCAAAGATGTCTTTGAAGAGAAGAGATGGCTTTCTACAATGACATGGCCTATTCCGAAAATGTGAAAAAAGTGTTTAGCCACTGAAAAAATCCAATAAATGATCACTACTTATTTACACAAACTTGGACTTACCACATTGATCACACAGTTGAATAGACTGGCAACAGAATGTGTATTGATTCCCACAAGTAAAGACAAAGTAACAAAAGCTCGAGAGCAAACGATATGGTGAGCACAAAGATGCTACAATACTAGAAAACTAGGTGACATTATTTTCATAGAATAAATTACTACGTGCATCAGAAACTTCAATCAACAGTGAGATCAAAGGAAAATGTGGCACAAGGTAAAGTACAGCCTTCATTGTTGGTAAACAGGAGTTAAAGGTGGATCAGCAAGAGATAACTAAATAGTTACAATGTTTCAGCATGCAATAAAACTGCGCTCCAGATCAAAACTTGACACCATTTGAGTGTTGAACAGCACAGGAGAAATCAGTGTGATGCACCTCATCTGTACATACGTCATATGTTAGTGTCGTGCTTCGTGTACATTCGATATACACCCCTTTGTTCAGTTCGACACAGTTCTCGGCCACCTCATATGAAATAAGAAAGCACATGCAATCCAAAAGAGACCCACAAGTGAACGTTGGCAAAGGTTGCCTCACTGCAGCTGCTGCTTATTGCTTTAGAATTGCAAGGACAGCTGTCTGAAAGAATTAATGGTGCCCCTCTGCCACCAACCTCCAGCAACCAGAAAGTGTGTTTTATATACACATTTTAGTTGTGTTCTTCCAGCTTAATTTAAGAATAATGATAACAGCAAAGAAGTGACTGCAAAGGTCAGGACAGGAAAGGACATCTAGAAGCATGGCTGCTCAAATTACGTCACGCATTCCGCTTTTTCTTCAGCAGACGTATCGCTACTCCTTCGTGGCCTATATTTCGCTGTCAATTCCATTTCCTGATTAGTATGTTCATTATTTTTGTGATGAGTCGAAGAAAGTTTCGCGCTGTTCAATGCTCTTTCATCTTCCAGCTGTGGGCAAGAAGGAGAAAAGAAGTTTTAAAGTCGCCACAAATGATTGAAATGTAAAAGCTAATAAAACAAGTTTGATTCCTTGAGTTAGAAGATGTACTGAGCGTCTCCGGTCCAGTATCTAAGCTCTACATGGCAATAATTTAGATGTAAGGTGAATTGTAAAGGCAAAATAATTCAATTTTGAATAGCGCAGTATACTTGTTTCTGCACAATTTTATAAATTGCACGTTATTCCTACTCACCATGCAGAGCGCACCAGAGCGCACATTCACCAATTTCTACTCGAATTTTCTTTAATACATCTGACCTTGTGTTTAGTTTAATGATTCCAATAATCAGCAATTTGGCATTAGTGACAATATTTTTAGTGGCATGCATACTTTTTCTTCAATGTTATAAAATATTGTACATAAATATGAGCGCAAATAAAGGATTCGTTATTTAGACACTAGCGACCCAAATACATTAAATAAGGCTGCAAATAATAATGTTTGCAGTGAAAGCTATTCTGCTGAAGTTGAGGACAAGGAAGACAGCTGTAGAAAGAAAATGGCAGGTGTAACATTAGGAGATAGGTAGCATGCAGAGTGAATCAAAGAAATGACTTGAGATCATGACATTCTAGTGGAAGTCAGGAAGTAGAAATTGGCGTGGCCCCTGAGAGAGGATTGCCGATGGTCGCTAAAGGTAACAAATTGAATCCTAAGGAAGGAAAGTGTAGCAGCGGGTGCTAGCAAGGCAGGTGGGCAGATGTTAAGAAATTTTTAGCGGTGATGTGGATGCAGCTAGCACAGGACCAGGTAAAATGAGGGAGTATGGGAGAGATCGTTACTCTGAAGTGGGTATAGGACAGCTGATAATAATGAATGTTCGGAGGGGGTGGAGAGTGCTGTTATGCCAGTATGTTGTAACCGTAGAAGAAAAAATTAAGGAACGTTGAAAAGCAATAATGAGAATGGGAACGTCAGAAGTCATGCGATATGGATATTCAATTTAGTCACAAGCATCTTTCATAATATTAAGCAACAATCGACTACAAAATTTGCACTATAAGTAGTTCCAGCATAACAGCTTTACCCATTGGTTATATGAATATAACTTTAATGAAGAAAAGTGCCCTCATTTTCACCCAATGTTTTTTCCTGGTAAGTCCAAAATAGACCATAGACCACCACGAGCTCAAAAAGGAAAGGATCATTGTTAGAAAGTTGGAGGAGATCATTACCATCCAGGAGCCTAAAGAAGGATGCCTTCAGTGATAACAGTTTCTATAGTTTGTCAGCAACCTTTTCGCAATTCCCATGGTATTTACTCAAAGATCTAAACTTCGGTACCACGTCTGCGTAGAAGTGTTTCCGGCGAGCTATAAAAACAATATAATTTCGCATGCTTGTTTTTTCCTTTGATATGTTTTGCGTTTTTTTTTCCAGATGTATACATTAATGCTGCTTTTAGAGATCCTGTCTAATTGTTTAATACACATTTGTAAGTATCAACCAAGTAGCTTTAACAAATCTTAAATGTTTCTTGGAGTTTATCAGCTGGTGACAGGCATATTATACACTTAGATTTCCCCATGTTTCCTTGACTTTAACAGCTAAGAACAGTATGAAAGCATTTATATCCTCGAATAGTTTGGACGTTGTTTCCAGCTTCCATTGTGCTGGCTGGAAAATCAGGAATCTCATTTCGGACTAGGAAACATACCTCACATTCCTCGGAGATAAAGGCAAAACGTTTCCAGAAGTTCAAAAACACAGGACTTGTGAAACGTGCATTCTTCGTTGAGTTTCTCGCACCCCCTTGAGGTATGAAAAATATAACACAAGACGTTTGCATACACCACTTTTGTGTGCAAAATACTGAAACTTTGAGATACAAAAAAAGATGCCCATCACAAATTTGCTTGTATCATATTTTAAGTGCAACACACGGATAAAAAAAAGAAACAATATTTCTGTTAAAGTAGAGCCTCGCTTCATTCATGCCCAACCCCTTATTTAATACTTAACTAATGCCACAGCTTGCGACGAGTCTTTACTAAGCTAGACAGTCATCGTTCCGCGCCTCAAATTACGTTCGTCACACTTCCAAAAAAGAAAGATTGTTTAAATCATTCAGATAAAAGGCAAAATATAGCAAGCAGCTAAAACAGGCCGCTGCATTGGTTTTACATTGCCAAAGGGCACCTCTTGTGCAGATTCATAATTACACAACATTAGCAATCTAGAATGTCATGGATGTACTGTACAAAGTCAGCTAATATTAAAACACCCCAGGTGGCCTAAACCATTTAGAGTACATAGCAAAACGTATCCCACATAAACAATGGGTCTCATGAGATAGATGAAACTGCCCAATTTTCAAATTGCACACACATTGCTATAATATGAAAACATGCTGTAGGGGCATCCTAACAGCCATCAAAGCCCACAAATGGGGGTATGGCTAAAGAGGTTCGCCTTTTTATTGCTAAGAGGCCAGTGCATCATTGTGGCTAAAGTAGATACACTTATTTGTATGTTAGAGATGCCTCCTTATACTCTAGATAATAACAGATTATATTTCACATAGTGAAGACTTACTTCCCCACTAAGTATATTGCATTGAACTGGCAGATCACCCAAAGGCTTTGGTGTCTAGTTACTCGTTAGCACTAATCTCTCTTTTTATGCACATAAAGATTTAATTCATGGTCATCAATTATTGTTCAGTAAGAGTAGCCCACTCCTTAAGAGCATGTTAATGTTGTACAAATTTATCAGCACTTCCTCTTGTATGTTTATTGTAAACTGTACGACAGTCATTGACATGGCTGCATGTTTCGACTTATTTATAGCAAAAGAATTCAATTGCAGACTTCTTTATGGCACTGCTGTAAGTACTTGGGCATACTATTCATGCAATTAACATAATTTTAGAAAACGTTTTGATCCCAATTCAAACACTGAGGACGCCAAAACGTACAACACGTTTATCCTAACAATGGCTTATTTACGGGATAACATTGAAGGCTAACTTCTCCAAAAATCTTAGGCAGCTGAACTTACAGTATTGGCATTGTGAGCAAAAACTCATGCTTGTTGCTCTGGTACTTGGAAAGCAACACGGCCATGCACTGACTAGTCATGGGTGTGCATACTGTCACGCAACCATTTTACATATCAGCGTTGGCATGTACAGGTGCTATCAATTTGGGCTTCGCCTTCGATCTGGGAGGGTGGCAATGAAATACAGTATACCCTTTCAATACCCTTAGCTCCACGTGTAGACAAGCTATCCTAGGCCACATAGGCACATTCACATGGCTTGGTTTATAAAGCAGAAATTATATGTGTATCTAGGGTGGCCTTTGGTCTATATAGTATTTTACAACTGTATTGTAATTAGTATCTGGGCATAATAGAACAGTAATAATGTACTGGAGCAATTAGGACATCTTATATGCTCTGCATGTGAACAATTAGGTGTTCCTCTTTCACTTCTGTAGCATGTTCAACCTCGTTAGATGAAGCTTACCACAGTTAATGCCTAATTTGACATGGCTTTCATGTGTTATGGCTTTTGATGTTTGACACTATTAATCCAGGCCATTTCAACATTTTATGACAATGCTCTAGCTTAAAGTTATATCATTAAACTCAATCAACTAATAATTTTTGATAAGTAAGGCTTGCAATTATTTTAAGGTAATTTTACTCGACGTAAGCCATCAACGATATATTACCTTGGTGTTTTAGCATAAAAGTTGTTTTAATCACAAATGAGCGACTACTGGTGAATAATTATGGCCCACAATTACCCAAATACCATTATACTTGACTAATGCTATCAAACAATACGTGACGATGATGTAAAGTCAATTTATTCACAAATAAAAAAAATGCTTCAGAACTACTATTAGTCCAGTAGAGTTATACACAATATAAAATAGCTATTGATATTACACGTACTTGTAACTATTATACCTTATATAAGCTACACAACTGCTGTTTGCACATTCTGTACACATGTTCTATACCCTACACACATGAGGCAAATGATCTACGATTACCAATATTAGTGATTAAGTGAGTAGCAAACTGAATAGTGGGCACGCAGAAGGGTCGACAGGAAAAGCTACAAACCGAAGCCTTATTGTCGCTTTGCAACCTTAAATGCGGCACCTAAATATCTATTAAGTTTACACAAATACCGCAGCATATATACAGCGAAAGCTTGTGTACATGGACTTAAATAAGCTGCTTTGAAAAAACGTGAAATGAGGGCTACTTCAGTACACCTCAGTTTTTCCACATAGCTACCGATTTTGCACAACACCAAAACAAAATGTATTAGAGCGCAGCTCTTTGACGTCCGTTCCTGGGTTTCGCGTCGGCGTCGGCGTCTTCGTCGGCCTCGTAACCAGCTCCGCACCCCTTTCATCCCCCCAGCGCTAGCAGCGACCGACTGATACCGCTGGATGCCGCTGACGCCGCTAGAGAGTCAAGATAACGTGACTGCATAGAACACCGTCACCGCCATGCAGAAAGAAGAGGGGGGGGTCCCCCCCCCCCCCTGTTCCTGTGTGGCGGATAGGGTGCTCTTCAGTTGCCGACGCGCCGGTTATTTCACGTAGGCCCCGGCACGTCGACGAATACGTGACCATCTTTCCACGGCTAGACCTGGTTCTTGGCGCTGCAGAAGCGAGGGTATCATATTGTTTGCGTCGGCACCGGCGGCGTTGTCCCTGAAACCAACTCCTCCGCAGCTGGGGTTGACTCACTATCGGCGTCAGCAGCATCAGTCAGTCGCTGCTATCTCTTCCCTTCTACCTTTATCGCGTTGTCCGCTTGCTGCGCGCGCTTCTGCCCCCATCGTTTGCCGCTGGGTGTACACGCCGCCCCCCTCCCCCCTCTTCCTGCGAGTCTCCGGTTGCAAAGCGCCGGCTCGAACTTAATTCCTTTCTTCGCTCCTCCTCCAATGCAACCCTTGTGCGGTGGCAATCAGAGAGCCAGATCGGTGGCGGCGGATCTGTATATGTGTGCCGCCCGAGCCGAAATTGCCGCTGCCGTTCTTGGTTAAAGGAATACGTATGAAAAATAAAAAAAAATTCTGTGATAGCGCATACATGTGTTGCTCGATTTCTTTGCCCCAATCTATCAAAAAGGTGAAACAGCTTATTTGCTGCGCTCAAATTTTGCATTAGGAAGTAACGTAATCGTCGGTAATTTTTTTAGCAGGATACACATTTATAGCTGCAGCAGTAGGTAACAGATCTTTCCGCTAGTATGCTTACCGATTAAAGGTGATGCTCTACAACTTATCATATACTCATATATACTATGAATAAACGAAACCATGCATGTGCCTGAATTTTGGACTCGTGACTCAAGGCTGTCATGAATGGTAACTTTTGGATTATCATACTCAAAATATTCACGCCAAAAATGCTTTATGGGCTCACCAGTAGCAAAGCTGAATGCAGTAGCAAAAATCATCGTCAACAGGCAACCCAGGAATGAACTCCAAAAGAAGGAAAGCTGATAAAGAGGAAACACGTAGGATCTGTGAAGAGAAATTGTGAGAGCATATAACATAACTGCAGCAGTTTATTCGTGCAACACACATGACTTCACATACAAAAACCAAGTCTGACCTATAAGTTTTATTTTCAGTATGAAACAAAAAGCTATGAGAAATGCAGTTGCAAAATATTTTGTTTAGCAGGTGCCAAGCCAAATATCAAATATGCTAGCTCAATGATAATACGTGGATTTGTACTTAGAAGGAGGAAACTTGTAAATCATTTTTGAAATTTATATAAACCATTTAGCTCCATCTCCACGAGCAGACATAATAAATTTTGTATTACGCATGTCATGTGCTTAAGTGTCATTAAAAACAATGTTCAACACATTCTATCATCACAGATTTATGAGTCACTGTGTGGTCAATGATTGCACTTTTGTGCAATGTAGTTCTGCTGCACATTCTTTTGAAACAATTGAGAGGATCTAAAGAGATAGATATGTTCCCCTGACATCTTGAATGGGGTAGTTTATGAATAACTTTCCCTTTAAAACCATGGCGCAAAGCTGGTAACGTGGAAAGCCACAAAATGCACCTTACCGCAAAGTAGCTTAAACCTTGGTTGAGACAAAAACTAATAAGCTAGTATAATAGGGTTAAAAAGATCAATTAGGGCAAAGGAATCGTACTTTGTCCCCCAGTGATAACCAAATACAAGCTTCAGTAGCGTAATCTGCAATGAACTAATTAAGACTGCTTCATTCCGGTTCTTGAAAACACAGCTAGAACAGATCTGCATGTACAGTCGTCCTGATATTTATCAATATAGCGCGCGCGTCGACCAAACTGCTGGTCAGTGCCTTTTAACAGCGAAATACTTTTAACACAGAGAGAGTTCGCGCCCGAGCACGAAAGTACACCGTCGTATGCTAGGCTGTTCCGATCGCGAGAAGACACGCTCTGCCACGATATCTGTTCGCAAAATAATCGAACATAAAATAAAAGAAATGTCGACATGTAGAGCACACGTGTTGTTCGTTGCCTCTTTTATCATGTTCCTACCTAACAGAGGGCTGCTGAAACCAGAAGGTTTGCATTCGAGGCAAAGCTTTTCGTTTGCTGGTGTATTTGCTTTCTTTATTTTTTCTTATCTGAACTCCGTTTTGCCAGCATGACCTGCCATAATAGGAAAACGAAAGAGGAAAGTCAAATCTGTCACATCTTATTCTTAAACATGCGCTCTGTTGTCTGCCGGGTTTTTGCGAATATATATTGTGGCAGGGTGTGTGGCCTCGTGATAGGAAGAGCTTAGCAGAAAATGCTATCTCTAGCCGTTTTGTGCGATTATCGCCGTTATGAGGCGCTTACAGCAGTTTGTGAACGCTCGTGCTATATTATTAAAAATCATGATGGTTTTTACCTTTAAAGGAACCAATATGTATGGCCTCTGCCAAACGTAGACAAGCTGTCTGATTTTATCCTCATGTGTATAATCGATATTGCGGGGGTTTACTTTATGATTAAATACCGAAAGATAAAGAGAAAGATTATCCTCCCTTTGCATATATTCAGAACAAGAGTATTGTAATAGGTTCAGCATATGCAGCTCAGAATCTGAATAAGCTCCTTGGTTACTTTCAGCAGTGAAGGTGCGCCAATTTTCATCTCTATTAGGAGCAACCTTTGCGTCAATCCAGCATTTTCAAGGTGACACTTGCTGTGCAGGTCGCCGAAAGGCGAGGAAGGAAAAAGTTTTATCATCCACACACCGCCAGATTACTGTACACTTCAAAAATTATTCCAGTACGAACTCCTATTAAAACTGGTACTGCATGGCCGCTTCATCTACATCAGCTCTTTCAAGCCGACATACGGTGGTGTAAAAATGCACAACGCAGTGAAACACAGAAATGCAGTGGGAGCGCGCAACTTTTATATGGCGCTTAAATTAGAGAACTAGACGAGTTCCAATCAATGCATTTCGTATGAAATGCAAGCGCGTCGAAAAATTCTCATGAAACACAGGAGCTTGCGGGGCACCGAATGCCGGCACGTAGCCGCAGCGGCCGCGCGACGTGAACAGCGACGCCGGAAGACATGTTTTGCTTTCTTTGAGGTAGAGAATGCACGTGAACCAGCATCTATGGAGCCCGTAAATGCTGGACTACACGATATAATGGCGTCATTTAGGAAAGACAGGAAAACAAGCAGTACCATTTTCACAGGAACAGCAGTGGTAAAAAGGACCCCCTTTCAAAGAGTACACGGTGGTCTTAGGCTGCTGACCTTGCCCAACTTGCTACTTCATGGTGACCATGGCCGACTACCGGTTACATCTAGGACATTTTAACACGACATTAATAAACGAAAGTTTATGCAGAAATTCTGGCGTCGTCAAAGGTGAGGCCGACAGTCTTGTGAGCAAAAAGCACGGGCGTGGGGCTAGAAGGTTGTAGGTGGCAGATGACGTGCTGAGTAGGGATCCTTCGCAAATTTGTACAACTTAACAGGACCGCATGATATCAAAAAGTTGGGAACCACTGCCAATTGGGGTTGATCGTTTGAAGTGGGAAGGTGGAATAAGAATCAACCTCACGTGCAGTTGGATGTCTAGTCGGGGGCGCTAATCATATATCAAACACGCTCATATGAATGTGGGGTTTTATATGCCGGACGGTATACTATGCTATTGCTTTATACATTTAAAAGCGGAGCTTAACGGTCTTCCATGTTTTATCTGCTACTGAATCCTCATCACTACCGGGCAACTATAAACTCTCCACTGCTGTATTCATAGCAGACCATAGCTAGCTAAAGAGCTATGAGAAATTCCGTGCAAATATTCCTAATGCGGGCCGCTTCTAGATTGATCCCCGGCATCGGGCTTCTGGACTTCACGTAATGAGCCAATTTATCTCCGTTAGGAAACTGGGTACGCGTGACCCTTGTTTAACCCGCGAGCTGAAAATGTGCTTGCTCCTGTAAACTGCCGCATACTTGCCTTCTCCTACCTGCATATCCTTGAAACCTGTAAACAATCTTCCTTAATGTTCTTCGGCCTCACAATACCTAGCATCATCACGCTGCAGTTGAAGTCGTCCATGCCTAGACCCAGAAAACTCGAACAGCCTGAGTCGCCCTAGTCGCGCCAAGGACTCCCCTCTAAGCCAGGGCGGGTATATCCAGTCCGAATAATCATTTGAGTATAAAAAAAAAATTATATAAACATTGATTTCAGTTTGGCATTTGTTCATTGTAAAATAGTAGTGTTCTATGTACCATCACGTTTTTCTTTCGCAGAAACTGTGTTGTATTCATCACGTTTGACTTATTTCTTTCTGCAAAATTGGGGAACTATAATTGCAATTTTCTCTTACCTGTGAGAAATGAATGTAATATCTTTTCCTTTGGATTTGTGGCGCTATGTTAAAGCATAAATCTAACGCCTGCTACTGCCATGTTAAGGTGCCTTACGTCTTTGCCAAACTGCGTGAACAACTTTTAGCCCAGATGGCCATCCAGATTTTTAAGGTAAACGAATTTTCATAGCCAATTCATTGATTAATTTGACAATTATTTGTAGTTCTCCCGTTGACATCTCAATTAACACTCAAATTCCTCTACATAATCTCCGACATAAACTCTGTGTATGCTTCATAATTATTTTTCTCTTGCACATACACGCACCCTTCTTGGAGCAGACCTTGCATCATGCTCGAAACATCGGTAGTGCTGTTTCCTGATACTGGACAACGGTCTAGCGTTCCAGGAAAAACAGGCGGCTTTGCCACACTAGACAGGCTCCTTCCCACGGCATGCCATAGCTGAAGCCCACAAATCAGCAAGCTTCCCCATGCCGCACCCTGTAATCAAAGAGAGGCAAGAGAGGTAATCTTGCTACAGAATATTTCGCACTATGGTACGCCAAACAAAAATGAGTTTGCGCCACAATAACAAAGGCGCTTAGCTACACTAAGGCCAGCACAGATTCACCAGCCCACTACGTGCAACCTTAGTTCTCTTGCAAACATTGAAGTTTTGCAATGTCCACAAATATATTGTCTTGAATAAACAGTTTACCATCACAAACTGGTATTGCCTATGACGGAAGGCGCGGCGGAGGGCTCAACACTGATTTCTTTTAAGCGAGGACAATAAAATCTAACCTTATGCAATAGCAAGATTAACCTTATTTTCAATTAAAAAAGCAGATGATGAATCGCTAGGGTACATTTTTTTTATTTCTTATTATGAGTGTTCTAATATATATTCTAAGCGGCAGCAATATCTATTACAATGATATAAGTCGTGTCGGCGCCTCTGTGCCGGAATAAAGTCTTTCTAAATGTATTGCCAGTGAAACAATACCAAAAACATATGAAATTAAGAATTGTGGTGTCCCTGTGTACGCTAATAACGCATACGCCATGGAAAAACTGTTAGGCCATGCAACCACACGTAAAGCGTCTTGTAAGCATTCTTCGACGTGATAACTACACGCAACATTTATTTGCTACCCTGACCAAAACGCGTTAGAGGAAGCTAAACATATGTGGTTTGTGTTTACTACATATATGCTTACATGCTTACAGAATATTTACACATTTGAGACAAATCAGTGTATGCACTCTTATTCAATGTTTCGGTATCGCAATGCTGGTAAATTGACACCCCCTGAACTAAATAAAACACTTTAATAAAACTTTTAATCATTTTATAACCAGTCACATTTTGCTGGAATATTGTAGCTTTTTCTATAAATTATGGTAAGTAAAATATGTCAAAATATTTTAAATAAAAAACGGCGCTCGTAATCCTTGCAAATTTTGTAAGCTGCCCTTACGAATATAAAATAAAGTACTTAGGCACTGTTGGGTAAAAGGCCAACATGTTAAGTACAGGCTCTAATAAATCTACCTTAACGGCCTTTTTGTATATTCGTTATATTTATATGAAAAGAAATGCTGTTCGCCGCGCTCAGTTGTAATCAAAATAACTCGCAGATATCTAACAGAAAAATGAAGTGAAATCAGCGCAATACTTACAAGTATGAATCCGAAAATAGCATCTGATTTATTACCAGGGGCGAAGCATTTGCCAGACTCCAGAATATTCTGTGTTCCATCGGTATAAAGGGTATGGTAGCGAGGTTTTGGCCGAGCTTATCTTCAATTTATTTCGATCTTTAAAGATCACGGATCACCGACGTCCCTAAAAATTGACTGGAGTTTTATTTACTGGCTTCGGTGCCATTTAATTTTATGAAACCGTTCCGGCTCGCTTGCCACCTCTACCCTTGATGGCAAGAAGCTCAGTTCCACCTGAAACCCGAATCAAGAGTTCTCGACAGTGTTCTTTCCGTTCCGCGCCGCTTGCCCCATTAAACACCACGAGGTCCACACCGTTCTAGTATCGAAGCCGTCCATAGCCTGGATGTATTCTCGAGGGTTGCCTAGGCGCCAACTGTGCGCATAAAAGGCAAGTTTTACTTCTATGGTGCGCCTAGAATGCCAAAATTCTCCTGTCTGAAAAGAAGACCGCGAAACGGCGCCTAACATATTTTTTAAGAAATTTGTACACATTCACTGATGCATATCACACTGATGCACCACTTACCCTTGCATTGACCCACGGACACGAGACGGCGAGGATGATCAATGCGGCAAATGGACCAGAGGCAGAGGAGTAGAAGTTCAAAAAGAGCTACATGAAACAAAAAAAAACACGTCAGACCTTTAAGCTCACCATTCATCACGCGACAGCATTAATGGATGACTTGCAAATTCGCGCTCGCATACACGCATTTTCATACTGACCTAAGCACTAAACCTTTAATTCATGCTTCAGTTATCTGATATATTTTTCAGCACACGATAGTTAGCTAGCACATTAGCTAAAGGACTAATATCGGACGTGTGTGTACAGCTCCGCTTGTAGTAAAGCAATATAAAATGGGGGTGTTGTGGAGAAGCTGTAGGTTGTCTGACTCGACCTCGATTGTATTCGGGATCCAAGCGTGTCGTGTTCAATTCCCACCTCAGCATTCAATCTCAAACCGGCATCCGCAGTCGGCAGTTTCTGCCAACTCGTCCGTATCATGTGGTCTCTTGGCATGCGACACACGTCAACATGGTCAGTGCACAAACATGTCACCTTCCAACTATGGCCTTCCCTAAGTATGTTCGTGATTTTGTTGCAAAAGCAACACTACGCTAGTCGTCAAGCCATTTCGCGTGGCACAACGTAAGTCAAGCTGCGCATGCGCGAGGAGCCGCGTGACGTCAGAGGCAGCAGCTGGAGTGTTGAAGCTGCATCGCGGCCATGCTCGGCCGCCATAGAGTTGATACACAAACTCTAGAGGGAAAGCTGCCCGTTCAGCCAATGCATTCGGGCGGCGACCGCATGATTGCCGTTATCATGAAACTGTTTGATGGTTGCCTTTTGCTTGCTAAACCTGGCCGATGAACAAGTTTGAACCTGGCAAAATAGATCATTGGAAGATGGCGGCGCACTGCTAACTGACGGCTGCAGTAGAGTAGCTGCTGTAAACAACGACAAAATCATTCCATCCTGAGCTTTTGTGATGGTATGTTGCGTCGCTTATCTATTGTAACCTCTTATAGGAGTCAAGAGTGTTCTGTGTTGTTGTCTTAAGGCCAGCTAGCCTTGTGATAGTTACGCGCTTCGCGTACAGTCGAGCGCGATTTGAAGGTTATCGCGCGAGCGTCGACCGGGAACATGAACAGCGCCATGGCCCAGAATTCTCTGCCGAGGCGAGGGAGGTAGTAGGCCAGCTTCCCTCACTCTTTTTGCTGTTCCTTCAGCAGCCGTCACCCCCTGCAGGGACGTCGCTTTCTTTTTTTTTTTTTTCGTTATTTGGTTCTGCGAACAGGCAGTGACCGTTGTGCGCACGACGTATTCTTCGGTATTATTTGAAATTGGACCCTTTATCGCAACAAATAGAAAGCTTAGAATAGAGAGAAAGGGCGGTGAGTTTATCGCGGGGGTGATGGTTGTTGTATAGAACAGCGAACGAGGGAGAGAAGAGTGCGAAATGATAATTTTTCTTGTTCCAAACCCGGCCGCCAGGTGCCTGGAGTGTTAGGCTGGTCGACGCTCGCGCGATAACGTTCAAATCGCGCTCGACTGTACATTGCACCCGTCGAGCACACAAGCAACCCATCGTCTGCCTGGCTTATTCTGAATGGCCAGCGCTCCGTACAGCAAACGCCAAAGGGTGATCGCGTGTGTGTTTACTGTTCACTTTACCTGCCCTGTGTTCTTTCATAAATGACGGTTGAGAATGCTGTTTGTTAGCTGAACAGCGTGTTCTGGTCTAACTGAGACGGTGGTAAATCTGGGGCGCTCAACTAGTGTATCGGTTCTCGCAAGAAAATCGACAAATAAAAATTAAATGTTCAGTTCGCTTGGTGTCATTTCTCTCGTGATGTTTTGTTCGCACGCCTTCCTGTCCATAGTTCTGGTATAGTTTTCATTGTGGCAAAAAAAAAACCTGCATGAAATTTCCAAATGTAAGTTCAATGCGGCGCGTTCGCTCACACGTGCATGAGGTGACATGCCGAATCTTTTTGGAGCTTTGGCCTTCCATAGAACGCATGAAAGTTCCATCGAGATGCATGACCGTGCAAGCGACTCTGTTGCGAACAGCATCTTATTTTGGATGCTTTGATTTTACAACTTGATGATGAAGAGAGACTCCAAAACAGAACTTTCAAACCGAAACTCAGAGCGTCTCCTCGGGAACATGGCTCACAATTATTCATTGTCCTACATCAACTCCTTAAGCCCCAATGCCTGAAAAGTGTTTCAAAACTTGTAAAAACGCGTAAAACATTCGCTAAGCTGCGTTATCTACTGCAGTTTTTAAAACTCCAGTCCACCCTTTGCTCATTTTTGGCGTCGCGAGAAAAAACTATGCTGGCCACAATGAGCAGTTTGATAATGGCTGCACTACATGTGGGAACTTTTTGATCTCAGCTGTACCCCCTTGTCGGGCGCACGCTCCGCCGGTGCAGGAGAACTGACGTCGTAACCACAGCCGGCGCCAGACGTGCATCACTCTCCGTTGGTTGTGCAGAGAAGAGGTGTGTGTGGTGTTTATAAAGCTAGGAGCGCATGCCCAGAATCGAAAAACTATGAAGGCGGAGAGCCCGGCTGCTTCTTATTGCGTAGTCTAAGCTATCCTAAGCGTAGCCATGCAGCTGTTGCTTTCGCAACTCAACTTGGTTTAACCGGAGCTGAACCACTGCCAATTTTTTAGTTCACACCTCGAGCACCAAAAACGCCGTAGTCAGATTTTCTATTGACAGGGCTTCTAACACTTCCGCTTAAAAAGGTGCTATTTCCAATACATCTTGTAGAAGAAAAATTGGGTGGACACTCAAGCTTCGCCGTAAAGGGTATGGTGCGATAGCGTTTCACATGCACGGGCTACTTTTTCCATTATTGCAATTTTTACAATTTATTTATTTTAATTTTTTTTATAGTTTACAAGGCAATGATGTGATTATTAAGCTCGCACGCCTGTTGAAACTTGATGCGTCCATATGCACGCTGTGCGAAACGCGCTGAGTTCGATGCAACGCCGGGAGACACAGGCTCCTTCGTTCAGATTATGGCGCGATAGTGTTTCGCACAGGCATGGACGTTTTTTTCGCTTAGTCAACTTTTATTTGTTATTTTCTCTGAACTTATCTTGAATTCGTATACCCCGATTTTTAGCACCAGCAAACAATGCATTTCGGTTCTCAGTAGTTTGGCACAGTTGAACGCATTTTTCATTTTTTTGCAATTATTTTAATTTCTTAACTGATCGAATAAACATTCTAAACTTTAATTAGCATAATGGAGCATTTACTTTTCACTCTTAGAGTATTTATATTTTTGCACCTCCTTTCCCATTTGTTTTCATAATTTTCATATTTTTTATTTCTTCATTTATACAATGCATAAAATAATTATAATGGTTTCATCATTCCGTCTTCGGCACTTTCACACCAATCAATCTTTAATTGCTAGAACCACAATCTACCATATAATATTCTTTACGTAGCCCCCGATTATTTCCGACATGCTATACTGACAAGTATACTACTACTACTATTACTGCTAATACACCGACGACTTTTCGACCACATCAGCTGTACGAGCTATCGCTTAAAGCAAGCACGAAAGATAGGGCACTTACCCGAGTAGCGGTTCCTAGATATGGAACTCCTATTGCAAACATGGTCATAATTGCCCCGCTCCCGAATGCTGAAATTGCAATCATATACACATAAAAGGCTCAGTCACCTTCATTAATTGCAGTTATACAGAAATGTATCACTGACAAACTTTTAGGAACATATAAAGACACAACCTGCAGATCTGCATCAGACTGAAATACTCGATTGTGATTCACTCGAACTCACACGCTTTTTTTCATGAGCTGTGTTCATAATTCAGGTGAGGCCGAGTCCAAGTAAAATCTATACTATCCTGCAAAAGTAGCCCAGTTGTTCTAGTAGGCTTCATTGGCGAGTTATTTTTTTTTTCGATCAGAGTTTGCCGAATACGAAGATTGAAGGCGATAAAGTTTACAAATATAAGGTTTCTGATATGTATCTTACCTAGGAGGCGCATTATAAGCAGTGCCTTCTTCTCAGACACTTCGAAGTGCGGTGCTACAATGTCGATGTAGAATGTTGCAGCATGAGAGTTCACCACAGATGAAACAGTACTGTGAACCCAGGAACAATAATACAGCAGTTAGTTGAAGCGAGACTTGGCATTTTTATCAATTTAAATAAATGACAAACTTTGGACCTACGCAATGAAGGTCATACATAATTATCTTTCTCTCAAATGGGAGACGAGTTTGTAGCCTACAGGAAAATGTTTAGTTGATGCAGTTCGGTCAGAGGGAAAATACCCCGCAAATATTAAACATGGCCGATTCAAGTTATTATAGATTAGGTAAATCTTTAAGGAAATGAAAATCTGGTGGGTGAAATAAAGAGCTGTTGAAATGTTTTTTTTTTTCAAAATCATTGCCAAAATAACTGATTCCTTTTTGCAATCTTCACGTGAAATCAGAGAAACAATGGGTCAGAAAGCGTAATGTAAGTAATTCCTCATTTGAATGACAGCGAGAAGGAGCACCAGGGCATTACTTAAAAAAAAAGTCGAAAAAGAAATAAATGCACTGTAGATATTCCTTGTCTCTACAATTGTTTTCCCGCTACTACCGTTTCCAAGAGATCGTCTATGCTATATTTAGATTTCGGAATAGTTGGCGATGAATCACTGTCACGCTTGCACAGCGTGGGAAGAAATGCTCACTCCCTAAATATCTCGCGGTTGTAGATGCTAAGTTTTTATATGATATATGTTTAGCAGTACAAATATCGTATATTACAATGTGATTTTGATTCCCACATTCCATCTTCTGTCCTTGAGCACCTCCATAAGCTTCTTACGGCGGCAGCGATGCGGTTTCGAAACACTGCTGGTTTACATGCTGGATAATTGCATCTTACTGTCACCTGCACGCAAGTTTAGTTACATAATTTTTGCAAAACTGCTGTTGCCAGCTCTTATTTCCGCACATAAGCGCATAAACATGACGTCAAATTACGATAAGCTGGTCAATAGTAACTGATGCGTCAAGAAAAAAACTGAAGTGTCGTCTTAATTTGTGTTTATGCCTCGTTAGAACAGATTGCGCAACAGTTTCACGATCCAGTTTGTGGAAGGGTATTGGAGCGCTGTCACCACACTGCATCCAAATCAATCATAGTTAATAATGTGATTGAATTAAACGATATGAGTGATGTCGTTTACAAGACAAAAAGGCCATTGGTTGAAAACATCACAAAACATGAACCAGGCATCCTATCATGATGGTTGAAATATTGTATTCTTCACAGTTTGCCTCAAAGTTCATCAGCGTTATAATTTTCAGAATTTCCAAATCACAATAGTATCTGGCGCGATGCGACAATTGTTTCAGCCTCAGGCGGATACCACATGGCTGCAAACCCAAGACACGCGCAGTCACAAACTCCCGTCATTAACTCATAGCTAACAAGTTGCGCTCTGCTCACCACTGCTCCCTGCAGCAGCCGCCTAGCTTGGCTGATAAAGATAAGGTCACATGACATCTACGACACTGATCTGCGTGTATCAGCGAATGTGGGAGCATACTACCCTCAGCTCCGCTTCTCTACTTTTCGTTAAAATTCAGAGCGGCCTAAACAAAAGCACAACCAATCACTAGAATTTCGAAAAGTTTCAATCCCATATTATTGAAGCTAAGGTTGAAATCGACCCTAAAACAGCTGTTGGAATGAAACTACTCTACCGTTAATATCCACGCTTTAATTGAGTGTTTAACATGATATCGCGATTACCACGATCTCAGGCATTCGTCTCCATTGCCACATCTACTTCGAAATACCTACAGTTCTTCTGAAAAGCGTAAATTTGTCTATTTACCGGTAGTTGTGTTTAAACCGTTTTCCTTCCTTTAAGCAGCAAACTTTACCCAATAAAACAACACTGCTTTATCAACTCACCTTGTAGTAGCGCCTAAGAGCCCGGCAAGAAAAAGGCCTCGGAGCGTCGTCACATCCGAAAGGCTTTCTTTTAAGTAGTATGGCACAACCTGGAACATAGATGACAGCACCAAGAAGGAGGAGGAGACAGATGAGGAGGAAAGGCAGGGAGGTTTACCAGTAAAAACAACAGGTTTGCTACCCTGCACTGGGGGAAGGGGATGAGTGGATACAAAAGTTGTGGATATGAGTGCATATAGCAACAAATGTGCTATGTAGGCATGCGCCAGGCAGATACACAGGAAGAAAAGATTAGGATCGCTCGTTCATATACCTAGCAGCGAGACGTTTAAGTGTTCAATCGCGTCCTAAGAAGTTATCGCAGTACAAGTGCTTTCGTGTGGATGAATGAGCTATTCGGGGGCACCTATGGAACCCGGGAAAGATTTATAATGCATTGAAGTGCATCGCTCCCGTGGGGAGCGCCGGGAATAATGTAAATCCTAATTTTCCAGTTACTGTATTGCTCTGTAAACATTTAGCGCTTCAAAATTGGCAATATTGAGCAGTATAGAAATGCATGAGTTGAAATGCAGTTTATTATTATTTATTGCATAAATAAACACATTGCTGCGCAACCATACGCGTTCTACGCGATTAGAAACTTCCGGTGATGCATCTACGTTTCTTAGGGAGAGCGCACGAGAACGCATAACAATATTAACAAGATTTCACGGGGAAAAAAATAGAATCGTTGCAAATCGAGGTTTTATATATTAAATGAAATTCGCGTAAAAACGCGGGTAAACAGATAGTTACGAAAGAACGATTGAATTTTCACGGCGGGAGTGTTATGGCTTGTCCCATGACAATAGAAATGCGTTTATTTCTGACCTTAGAATTCCTTTCCTGCAACATTAATGGGACTCGTTTACCCGCTATGCTTCAACAACAGAATATCCTGTTCTCGCTGTCGGCAATTCTACAATTTTTTGAAGCGTGAATAAGTGAATCAGCACTTGGCAAAAAGGAAGGTGCCATAAACAGGGTTTAGAGGAGCTTCTATGAAAAAACGAATACCTTCACACGAAATCATCGTAATTAAGAATGCCACATCCAAATGTGCGAAATAATCGCTGTCATTTTGCGATTGCAAATTCAGGATTTATAAAATGCGCGTATCATGAACGAGAGTTTATCATATAAATTTAGCGGGACCTGCATTGTGAACAAATAATTTTGACAAAGGGATAGCTCACATTCAAGTGAGCTCCTTTAGCTTATTAAAAGGAAAGTCATTCGAAATACACGAAGGTACAACACAGTCGTACAACGGCCTGACAAAACAATTGGTAAGGCAAATTAGTTTGCCAACACTCGTATGTGAACTTGCCCCTGTCAATGCACTATTTGCTCCCTTGGCTGATTGCCGAATCAAATCCTTACTCTGTGCAATTCCTTCAGTCTGCCCTACTAAAAAAATTGTATAAGGCAATAACCTCACATTTTCACACACAATCTCACTCAATTCCCATACGAAATCACATACAAGTCGCATATAATTGCATAAGCACTCATAGCTTCTTGTACATTATCATAAATTATGTACAATTATTTATAACAATGATGTGAACCGTATGAGGGTCTATGCAATCAGATGAGATTTTATGAGGTAATTGCTATGTAGAGCTTTTGGTTTTTCAGTAGGGTCAGTCGTAATCCTTGTGAGAAGGGTATCTATACTTATGCAAAAATGCGCAAAGAACTTTGTTACTGTCACCTGATCGTAGCTCTTGATTGCACCTGACAGAAGTGGGTCACAGTCTCTGTACCAATATATGATAGTTCCACCAGCAACTCCAACCAAGAAGAAGAAGAAGACGACGAAGACCGAACTCACGATAGATATCCTGAAATAAGAACCCACGTACCTATAACATTTTGCTAATTATCTGAGCAAACAAAGGAAAGAAAAATCGTGACGTGCACCTTTTCGCATCTCGTACACTCCTGGCTGCCATGAATCGCTGGACAACCATCTGGTCAAATCCGACACGTACAAATATGTACGGAAGACCTCCAATAAGGCAACTCCAGATGTTCTCATCAAGCGTGACATCCAGGTTTGCTCTGTGTTCGAAAAAGATTGTTGACAGCATGTATTTTTCAGCTTGCTTTTGCGAAAAGGAACACAAATGGGAACGGGCTCGCAGAAACCAGCGAGAATTGAAAAAAACAAACCAATAGTAATATAAGAAATGCCTAACACTAGTTAGTTCATATGGTAAACATATGAGAAGGTCTCATTAAAGCTACATGCAAGAAAATACTTTAAAAAACTATAAACAAAGCATTATCTTGTAAGCAGCTGTGACACAAAAATGTTAGATTAGTGAGATAAAAGCAAGTCACTGAATATTGCTGTCACAACTTTATAATATAGCATTGATAGACAAAGAACGATTCCCAACTTCATTACATACAACTCCAGAAAAGCGGCGACATGTACGCGGTGAAATCACCTGATTAAGTACTAGAGACAGGAAATGTCTGTGAAAAAGAAACACGGAGGTTTTTTAAATGAAGGCGGGAGCATGAACTTCTATTTGGTAGCGTTATATTACAATGCAATTAAAAATTTTAACCGATGAGACATTGTCGTATTTTTGTTTTCATTCAAAGTTTCGGAGACTACGTAGAAAAGCTATTACAGTCTCAATGGATGTTTTCTGCACATTTAAGAAGCGATATATCATGAGTTTTGGTTACGAAGCGTTATCTACTTTAATCTTCGAGCTTGTTCCGTACCCGTTAAAGAAACCCCAGGGGGTCGAACTTGCCGGAGTCTTCCACTACGGCGTCTAGCTTTCATAACCTGAGTCGCTTTGGGACGTTAAATGCCATAAATATTATTAGATGTGACATGAAAGTGCGACAGTTTTGGTCAAGAGTGCACAAAAAGGCAATATTGTTCTCACGCGGGGTTGAAGGCACGTGTGGATATTAACTAGAGAAACTGATGTGTTCAACGCATCACTGAAGTAGCGATGGCATAGCGCGCGGCGGCACGGAAAGACGGACACAGCGTGGTAGACGTATTTCCTCCTCACACACATATTCCCGTAGAAGAAGCTTGTTGAGAACCAGATGCACTTTGGAACCTTTCATTTTTATCATTTTAGCGAAGTGCAATTGGTAGCCTAATTTGGAATGCAGGAAGCACTGATTCGCATTGCCGAAAATAGCCATTTCTCTTCGTTGACGCCTACGCTTTGGAAAGTATAATCTGTTTCAGTATATCATGCGATAATAATCCAGCTCACAAAACACAGAGCTCGTGAAGCCTGTAGAAATAAGATTGAAAAAGTGGATTGGTGTAGCAAGTGCTGCATTGGCCCAATCTTGAAGGCTGTGCGGGCATGAAAGCAATCCCTTTCTCATTTATATCTCCAAATAAATTATACCACACCAAATTAGCAACAATTAAAGTGCCTGTATTACTCGGACCACATAGTATTCACTCCCAGAAATGGTGCAGTCATTTTTCTCCTACAATACAGGCTAGAAATAACAAGCTCATATATTTTGCAATTGCTTGAGAGCCACCAATATGCAAGAAAATAACTGCAGCGTAATTTGTTCCAAATTAACGTTAAATGTTTCTTTCAGCGCAGCATGACTGCTTTTTTTACATTGACTAAAATGAATTCAATCTAGCAGTCACCAACCCAAGAAGTACGTAATAATGTTTTCAAGCGTTTGAACACTGCGCATCATATATATTGCTGCATACTAGTAAAGGGCAGAGATTGCAACAGTGCACAATATCTGCCACGGGAAAAATCGTGCAAGAAAAACTTATAATATGGAAGCAATCACCAATATCCTAACCCCGATCGTGAGTGTTGCTAGTAGTAGTATAGCATTCATGCACCTGGTAGGTATATCACTGACCTGAACATGTACTCAGTAACATTCAAATCAGTCATGGGTCGAAGCGGCGGTGCTACACGACTGGAATCATAGACAACCTTTGCTATGATTGTCACCGGTGCCACGAACATAACCAGCGCTTGAACGCAGTCAGCCCATACGACTCCACGAAGTCCCCCCTGAAAGGAAACAGAAATACATCCGAAAGAGGGAAATCACTTTTGATTAAATGTCGTGCAACTTATCGCAGTGCCACTTCTATATGCCGCTGTGAAATGCCCAGCCGAGAGACAATGTGCACACTATGCTCTTAGACTTGGCTTGCTGCTTTTACGAATAATCCAGGCTGTTTTTCTAAGCAGCAGCACATCTGACTTAAGTAGCCGAAGATACATGATGATCCAGAAAATAGCGCCGCCATGCAGCAGCCCGCCCAAAACTCGAAGTGTTGCATCATTTCTCTTCCCGGCAGTCTAGCTCATATTTGTACCGTCACAAGCAAATATCAATGCAATAAATGCAGTAAAACAGGCTTGCGCATGTGAGTCCTGTAGTACATTAAATTTGATTTTTAGTTGACGAACGTGGAAGGTGGTAAAACTACACGCACCTATACTTTGACATTCTTGCGCTCAACAACAAAGGCAGCGACATCAACAGTTCTTTCAAGCATTTCCCCTTCCAACGTATTTGTGACACGGCCTATAGGGCCTGTGAGTACTTGTCGTTAGCCCATACTCTGCAGCGTCAGTTACTGCTGTCGAATAGGAATGTTTTCCGTTAAAGTTGAAGGCTACTGGTGATGCGGTGGAAGAAATAATAGAATCAACAGCATGTTGTACCACATCGCGTACGCAAAACGTGCTGCAAGTATGTTCGTTGCCTGTAAATATATAAATATAAATGAGGTAATGATTTACCAGAGCTGTGTATATTGTGCCAGCAAGGCCGATGGCGATGTTTGAGTACAGAAGCGGCACCGAAAGCACTGAAAAAAAGTAAACATTGTTATATTCAAGGAAATATAAAAGCCGTATAAAGTGTTAAACTCCTTCCGCCCGCTAGGACAACACAAAGATTCTACTAATACCCTAATATAACTGAAATTGGTATAGCCAACGTTTTTTCCAGCAGATATTTTCTTGAAAGAAGCCTGCCGAATGTATTTCATTGCTCGTTTACGAATATAATAGGTTAAGATGGGACACAATTCTTTCGCGGTGAGGAACTATCAGGTTCTGTGCTAGCGCTCTTGTACATGTTCAAGCAGGTAAACATGCTTATACCCCAGATGCATGTATTCCGGCGCTAAAGTTGAATGCTAAGAGGCCGATGTTCGTTAACCAATTGTTTACTAGATTTAGCGCAGTGTTTGAGAAGGATTTGGTTGCAGCCCTTTTTGGGCTCAAAGGCTGTCAACATGCAAGCACACATATAAAAGGCTTGTGTCAATTGCAGCGAGGTTTCTTGTTTGGAGAGCTTATATTACACTAAAATAATTTGTCGAAATGTCGGTACAATTCTCATTTGCAGGAAAGGAATATGGAAGAATAGAACCATTTGAACACTTATCAACAATATAACTCTAAAACAAGTAAAGGATAAGAGTAAATATGTTGCAGGTTTACGACATTTGGTGTACATTCATTTCCAGTCTCGTAATGCTGTCAAGCCGAAGCGCTGCAGGTCCCATTTTTCTCCTTCACTGTCCAAATTGCAATGCTTAAACAAGTGTAATTACAAAGTGTATTGCTACACGCGAATACAATTTAAAATCCACACCATCTGACAAAGAGTTGCAGCGATAATAACAGGAGGCGACACATTAGAAAGTGTTCCCTAAAGCAGCAGTGATTGATAGCTAATATAATTATAGCCAGTCTTCAAGTAGCTGCTGTGTAGTCTGTAACACTCAGTCACATCGTGAGAGTAGAATACTGTAAATGGGTCATATAAATTTATGAAAAGTGTTCCTGCTTTTATTTGAGGCTTGCGCTTCTGTATTCCATATTTATTTCCTCAATACAGCAACTGTGCAGCAGCGATTCCGCATCGTATATTGGGCTTGAGGCTCCCAACTCCTCTCAGCAGGCTTCGTCGGTGCCTGCAGAGAACTTTACCCGAACGAGAGGAGTGTGTAAGAAATGATGAATACCTACTTGTAGAAAGCCCAATTGCAGCGCTGTAAATTCCCACGGCGCCCAGTGTTTGCTGAAAATATGAGCCTTAATATAAATGTAATGACTTTGGCGCAGTGAGTGATTAGCGACATGCTGAAAGAAATAACTGAAATATATTATCCATGTGCAAAATACTTGCACGTGTCCAATTTCTTGAGTATTGTATCGATTTCTAGGGTGTAGGTAAAAACGCCCACGGAAAAAATATCAGCTGAGAAATTTTCTTCAGCGGACGCATTTTTCCGGTGCCATTTTTTCCGGGGACCTTCATTCCGCGGTCGTTTTTTCCTTGGGTCGTTTTTACCAGAACCCTACTTTCTAAGCCGACAGAGATTACAATAGCATATTGTCATGCGGGATGCCCTTTTGGTAATTATTACATGATAGAAATTTTAAGTTTTAGAAAATTATTATGAACAAAATGTATCATCGCCACTCGTCTGCGACACTGGAAATACCCTTGTGAATTACAGTTGCCACGATAACAAACAATAGGAGCCAGTTGCAACGTATGAACATGAAAACTTATTCTTTATAGAAGCTCATGTTAACTTTGATGAAATGAAGACCTTGCAGACTAATTATTACACTTCTAGAAAGAAGACGGAAAACGCAGGTTGTTTCGGCTGGTTTTCCGATGCCCAGATAACGCAAGTAGATTTCCAACTGCTCCTTTAAAACATACGTTGAACGGTCACTACATTTTACCAAAATGTATGGAGTCGACAAATCTCTTGCCATGGATGCCTTTAATTTGATAAACCTATACAAATAATTACTTGTAGACTGATCGATGGCTTGAGAGCTGTCAGCTCTCGATGATTTTGCAAGAAAATGAGACCAAAACACCAACATAACCAGTGCAGCATATTGAGAGAGAACTGGAGCGCAAGAGGCACGTTGTGTAAGAGTCTCGAGTTTAAAATTTGTGTATTGACAACGATGTTGTGTCCTTTTTGTTTGTTCAATGCTGACAGTGCAGCTCGGAAAAGACGAAGGTTGGATGCAAGAAGGAAGGATGAAAGGAAGGACGCACGTGGTCTTCTTTCTTTCTTCCTTCCCCTGTTTGCGTGATGCCCTATTGACACCGTTCGCTAACCAACTTGCCCAGCTACTAATCCTTCTGCGTTTTATGTTCACTAATATCATAGACACATACTTACGCTTAGGACGAAGTAGACAATGCTGGCTGTGATTCCCACTTTGCTATCAAAGCGCATGCGCAGGTACTGCATGAAGCACAAAAACAAGAGGATATTCTTCAGCACAAGCTTAAAAAACTCCTTATCACGTCATCATTTTAAGCACAAAAACAAGGGGATATTCTTCAGCACAAGCTTAAAAAACTCCTTATCATGTCACCATTCTTGCCTAACTACACGACGAGTCCTCGCTCAGCACATTCTTTATGCTCCTATAGATTGAAACGTGCTGCACATGTAAGCAGCAAGCTGTGAAATGCAGACAACTACTAGCCGAGAAGGTTACAAAACCATATCATTAATAGGACAAACTATTTTGTTCTTTTGTAGCATTAGACTTTTCTGCAGAACTGTAATTTTTCTGTACTGCATTTTTTTTAGCTATATACTATACTATAATACTATACTATACTAAACTAAAATACTATACTACTATACTATACTACACTACAATACTATACTATATTATACTAAAATAACATATTTCTGTTGTAGCTGCACCAAATGTAGACTTTATTAAAGGAACATGGCTGTCACAAAAGCTACACTGTTATTGTCGCATTTGATTATGGCAAAGGTAAATTTTGGTAGTTGTTTTTTGAGCATGCAATGTACAAACAGCATCATCATTTGAGTGAACTATACGAATAATCATGTAATAACTTACCCGAGACCATGTCCGCGAGGCTACATGCTTAGCCGCAGTTATCAGCAATCTGCTAGCCCAAAACAGAACACACGTTCGTGTTTCTGAGCAACTGTAAATCGCGATTATGGGCGCATAACTGCTCGCCAAATCTCCTTCGAACAAATATTTTGAAGTCCCTTTTCGGTTAAGCTTCAGCATAAACGAGTGCGCACACCGCCAAGTTTTAACTAAATTTTTAAGCAAAAATTTGACACGGAGTTTTTGTTTTAAAGCCCGGACCAATATTACATAAATCAGTTGGAGGCCTTGAACAATACAGGCGGACACAAAGCTTAGAATTTCCACATTTATATTTGAGATGGAGAAATCAAGTGCATAACTAAACTGATACAAAGTGAAGCTATCAAAGAAATTAACAGCACGCACCGGAAATGGCATAGTATATAAACCCATTAAAAGCTGAGGCAATCTCAGTCAACAAGTCAACAGAGAATTCAAGCTGACGTTTTCTGAGTGTGGGACACACGGAGTGTGTTTTCGAAGATCATAGTGATGGAAATATGCTGAATAGGTAAGTCGAGTGCGTTCCTAGTGATGCACAATATAGGGGAATGCAGTAAAAGATGTCATATTTGCATGTAGCTTCAATTAGACTGCCTTGCCAAAGCATTGAGCACTACTGCGCTGTCACGTCGAGGCCAACGGCGACATCGTAATTTGTAGCTGAAACACAGTGCAGTTTCACATGAGTCGCTGCTACGCGCCTGTAATGTCCTCTCCCTTCTTATGATGAGCATTTATTACCGGCGGCAAATAAAAGAAAGCGCCAATGCCCAACGAATGCGGCTTGATTTTCTGGTCTTTAAATGTGCCGCAATACCATCACGTGCCGCGGATATCGAGTTTTGTTCGCGAAATCGGGGTAGGTTTCATGGATAATTTCATGTTAGCGATTCGTAACCGCGCTGCAGAACACAAATATGGACAAAAACTGCCTGCGCATGCTTAGTTAAAGGTCTGCAATTTCGCCCTTCCTTGCACCAGTGCTTTAAAAGCGAAAAACCATAAAAGGGTTTGGGAAAACTATATTATCCGTGAAGGATTTAACCACCTATTGATACCACTACACACACGATGACCGCAACGCTAAACACGTTATAGTTTGCATACGAGCACAATGACAAGGAATTTATCGCGGAACCTGAGTATCCGGCAATAGTGGGCATGCTTGCCTTTTAGTAGTAGCGCAAAAGACATGTCCTTTTTGTTTTATTTTATAACAACAAAACAACATAATTGAGAAAGTTCTTTCTTCCAAAAATAACTCCTTGAGGACAACACCCAAAAGTAAAGGCCAGAAATCGATCTGAAAAAAATTCATTCTTAAGAAGTGCGGTAAACTGAAAGCCTTCCTTGCGGCTCTTTCTCCTAATTTGCCGCTTGTTTCTCTCATTTGCTTTTTCTCTTTTTTTCTTTTTTTCCTTCAGCCCCCTTTTCTTTTTTTTTTCGCGTTTTTGCGAAATTTGGACATAATTGACTGTTTTCACGTCGAATTTCCTTTTTTTTTTGCTCTGATTGATTAAGACTCTACATCAACGAAATTTTGCGCCCACATTTGTTCACCCTCTACCTCATACAACCATTTTTAACTCATTCAGCAATTAATATCTAGACAATAACGGTCTGACACCCTCCCCGCACGTGCAAATCCTGTCTACACTTATGCGCCTATAAAGGCTTTCGCCTTAGTATTCCGTGAATATTTATCGCGCCTTCCTGATACCGAAAAGACATATTTTACCTCAGATCAGGCAGACGGTTCTTCTTCTGGGTGCTCAGTGTTTTTACAATAAAAATTTGAGAAAAATGGCAACCATTACTTAGTATTAAAAAAAATGCATATAAATTTGGCTAAAATCCAAAGGCCGAGCGAGGGCAGTGTTCCACAGGTTTTGTTGTGCTAATGCTATAGCTTTGTAGTTGGCTGAAATAAGCCACACTTTTTTCACAAAATAAATATCTTCTATTATTGATTGGCTGCACAACTGTATTGCCATGCTAAGAAAACTCTCGCTGCCGCGGCAATGCGATTCAATGCAACTCTTTTCACAGCTCTTGTTAACCAGCACTGTTATACAACTGTTGAACAATCACGGATTCTTCGCAAACAAGGCAAGATATTGCAGTGGGTATGTAGCGTGCGAATTTGTGATTCGGCATAAAAAAGTAGCTTCACAGCCTATTTTCTTTTAATTTCGCCGGACATGCCCAAAATAACCGGCAAGTTTATAACACAAGTAAAATTTCTCTAGGTTGCCTGCACTACACTGGCTTTCTTGAAAACATAGGCAAAACAAGTTAATAAATGCGAAATTACATTTTATACTGATCATCAGATAGAAGCATAGTGGTTTTAATATCTAGGCAGATTGCTGCCCTTGAGACCGAAACATAAGGACTAAATCTTAGGGGCGCTTAAGATAAGCTTTAAGAGTGTGGCAGGATAGCTAACCGCGGACATCGCGAAATACACATAGTCATTAGCATGCTGTAGTATGATACGAATTAACATAAAATACAACACGATATACCAACGCCATGACAATATTAAGCTAAATATTGTCTTGTTCGCAAGCCGCAGAAGCATGCCTTGCGCAGCTCATTCAGGTGTGTGTGTGGCTGAGAAATGAATGCTCGAAGGTTTGACTCCCTCCTGTTACCTGAAATTCTTTAAGTGAAACCTCTTACTTTATAGTGTCAGGTATTTCACATAGGCAAGGACTATTATTTCCCATTTTGTGATTTCTTTCAACCAGTCTCATTCCACAATTAACGTCATGCCTTAAATGAGGGTTGTGGGCCGACTATCACCCCCTAGCGAGGCGACGTGGCTGTGACTTTACGACCTTGTCAACGAATCAGTATTTATCGCTCATAGAGTATTACTATGATTCCAGTGGCGACAACGCTGTCTATTCTATGGCACGCACGGTAGGTTTGTGCTAACGCGTGATACAAATATACTAAAAATATTAAACTAAAAAAAATTTGCTGTACAACGCATACACATAACCCATTAAACCGTAACAGCTCAAAAGGGAAATAACTTGTGATGAAACCTTTCATCACAGATATGCCTTTAGTTTTGTCTGAAAAGTTGTGCGAGTGTTGACACATGAGTTCAGCATTGTTTCGCTGGCGAGGTTAATAAATCGCATGTGACGCAGGGCACAAAGACACATATATAATATGCAGGAACTTTCGGTGAGTCGAGAGCAAACTTTTACCCATTTAGAAAATAATGATCAGACATAAAGAAACTTTATAAGATAATATTATTACTTCCCACATTTGACACAGTTTGAGGGCTGTCCCTTCGACTGCTCTTAATCCAGAAGAAGACAGCCGGTGTTTTTCTGTTCAAATAGAGTACTCAGAAAAGAAAACAACGTTATAAATAATTTGAGAAATTTTTACAGTAAACAGAAAGTTAAAATAGCTATGAGAATATTGAAACGGTTTTGCAGCTGCCTCCACAATGCTAACGAAACGCTCTCAGAACAGTCTCGCGTGTTATGTAGCAATTCCATACGGCCCTAACTTGAAATAACGTCATTAGTTAATGGACCACCTTTATATTCTGTTCCCTAACACCGCCGCTCATTGGACGGATCTCTAGATGAATACTGTATTTGACTTTGTGATGGAACTATGTGACGTTTGTCATTTCTCTCTTGCATATTATCCCGGGATTTTCAAGCATACGCTGTTCTACTTAAACAGCTACTGGAGGAAATTGCTTATTTCGATTCTTACCTGAAAAACAGATGCCACCCCTAGGCCATAGAGGAGTGGTATCATTACGGTCACTGCGAACGCCGTCGCCAGCGGTGTCCCCACCAAGATCCAGAGCGCATGGAATCCATGAGCGTAGTAGTGGCCCACGAAGCCCACGACATTCATACCGTTCGCCACTGAGGCCAAAACGGAGACAGCCAAGGCAGCTGCCGGAAGGCTCTGGCCGCCCAGGAACGCCTCAAGCTCTGCACTCGCAGCATTGCTGACTCCAGACACTGTCTGCTGCGGAAAATAGCGTGCACACAAGACAATAATTAAAACGTGCCGCAATGACCGCTTTTTTTTTCGCGAACGTTCCTCACATCGCCGAAGAGAGGTTCTGCTCAGCGCTCAGATGTGTAAAGCAAACTACTTTCAGAGCACAAGCAGGTCATTGTAGATTCGGGCTAGTGTCTGTCACCGTTAAATGAATGAGCTTGTATCCCTTCTCATTAAACGCGTCACACCGAAGCACACAAACACTCATCAGCTACAACGACTTCGCCGCACACTATACACACACACACACACACACACACACACACACACACACACACACACACACACACACACACACACACACACACACACACACACACACACACACACACACACACACACACACACACACACACACACACACACACACACACACACACACACACACACACACACACACACACACACACACACACACACACACACACACACACACACACACACACACACACACACACACACACACACACACACACACACACATATGTGTGTGTATGTGTGTGTACGCGCGCGTGTGTGTGTGTCTGCGTGTGCATATGTGCATGCGTGCGTGCATTTATGTGCATGTGTTTATGCGCGCGTGCGTGTGCGTGCGTATCTGTGTATGTGTGCGTGTTTGTGCGTATCTATGTGAGCGCGCGCGCGTGTGTGTGTGTGTGTGTGTGTGTGTGTGTGTGTGTGTGTGTGCGTGCGTGTGTGCGTGCTTGTGTGTGTGTATCAGCTACGACTTCACCGCGCACTACACACCCACACACAAACACACACACACACACACATATATATGTGTGTGTGTCGGTGTGTCACATTTAACGCGAAGTGATACAAACTCATTCCTTTAATGGTGGCAGACACCCCGAGTCTATATATTAACCTGTGTGTGTGTGTGTGTGTGTGTGTGTGTGTGTGTGTGTGTGTGTGTGTGTGTGTGTGTGTGTGTGTGTGTGTGTGTGTGTGTGTGTGTGTGTGTGTGTGTGTGTGTGTGTGTGTGTGTGTGTGTGTGTGTGTGTGTGTGTGTGTGTGTGTGTGTGTGTGTGTGTGTGCGTATGCATATGTGCATGCGTGCGTGCGTGTGTGCGTGCGTATGTGTGTTTGTATGTGTGTGTACGCGCACGTGTGTGCGTATGCATGTGTGCGTGCGTGCGTGTGTGCGTGTGTGCGTGCGTATGTGTGTATGTGTGCGTGCGTGCGTGTGTGCGTGTTTGCGTGTGTGCGTGCGTGCGTGTGTGCGTGTGTGTGTGTGTGTGCGTGTGTGCGTGCGTGCGTGCGTGCGCGCGGGTTCGCCGCACATAAACTAAGGTCCGCCTGCTCGCTGTCATGTTTATAAGTTTTAAATAAGCAAACTAAGAGAGATGACACCAGCATGTGCTGTTAAACCGTACTGCATCCGCGTTGACCCTTCAAAAGGCGTCTCATTGAAAACCCGGCAGAATCTGTGCAGCTTAGCGAATTGAGTTTTAAAGATCCCACGTTTCCACGCATGCCAATCCATGCATTACCATTGTAACTTCTACCTCCAGCATTTAAGCTTCAAGCTTTCATGGAAAACCCACAACTACCACTTCAAGTACAAACCAAATCTAATCCTTCAAGAGCATAGGTATTTCGATTTTATTAGCGGCGCCAAACAGACACCCGGCCTATATTCGACGTGTCCCACGTGGCGGATGCAGGTTGAAATGTGCACAAGAACTGTACATTCACTTGTCTGTACTTCGCGCAAGTGGTTTTCTTTGTATCGTTCCCTGGACTTTCTTCTACATAACCTTTCTCTTTGCTCCGATAAAATTAGCTTTGAGGATGCGTATCACATCCCATTTCTTACTTGGTTGCCGCAATCTCCGATGTATAATACGAAGCTGGTTTTTTTTTTTATTACAATTTTGCAATTGAGACTTATAGAAAAGTGCGTATTATATGCGTTTGTTCTGCGCAATGTTAATATGTGATGTATATAGCTAACGTGGGTGGTAACGATATCTGTGAGTGCCAAATCTGTTGCCATGTTAACGGTCCCAAACATTACTAATGCAAACACCAAAAATCACGACATGTGCTCTATATCCGACAAACACTCAAGGACTAGCCAACCCATTTTTGGTTTTCCAACAGGGGTAAATATGTAACCGTTTTCCTTGTTGCCATTTGAAAATATCTGCGGTGCATGTCTGTTTTTCCCTTCTAACGGGTACTGCGCCGACGCCCGAGCACTGCGACCATAAAAACAGTGATTCTCAGTCAGAAGAGGATGGCTCAAGAGCGCTGATGACAGAAATTGCAAACTTTATGATAGCGCTTTTGAACATAAAGCGTTTGGGTTCCTTGAGTAAAAAGGAAGTATTTCACGCCTGTCCGCTGGAGTCATTTTTTTCGCGGGCATGTTGTTTGCCTCCTAATTTTATAATTCTGTAATTTCGCAGAAGGCACGGTGAATTTCCCGCTGGTCGCGCAACACACACACACACACACACACACACACACACATATATATATATATATATATATATTTATATATATATATATAGGCAGACCAATTAAGGGGAAATGAGGGTTTAACTATCTTTCCCCTAAACACATTACTAATTTCTGTGATTATCCAAGTAAACATTAAAAAAAATACATGAAGTACCATCCCCAACGCTTTCCTTGGCCTCGCCGACTGTTGGCTTCTTTCCTTCATATATATATATATATATATATATATATATATATATATATATATTACAATGTAGTTTCCGTTGGCTTCCGTAATTAAAAGCTGAAGAGAGCAGGCACTTCTGACAAACACTGCGGGCTTAGATTGACCAGTATATACATCTGCCAATATATTTTTTAGAATAGTTGATTGATTGGAAGATAGATATATTGTTTTATGAGTCAATGAGGGATTTATTGTATTGATTGAGGTATTGCTTATTGCTTGATTGACTGACTGATTTATTGAGTTATTTTTCATTTATTTATTTATTTATAGTCCCTAGTATTTGTCATAGTCGACTGCAATATATTTATTTATCGAGCGACCCATCTTCGCACGCTTCACGATGGGAACGATTTCAGAAATTTAGTTGAGCTACTTGATGTTGCATGACGATACACAGGTGGCGCGGCTAGGATGCATCGCTGGTATTTCACCCCTCCTCGGAGCACCCTAGGTGCGGCCTGAATTACTCATCTCTGAGTCTGGTCGCAGTCAAGCTTTAGTCTGGAGGCTGCGGTTTAAGTTGGATTAGATTCTTCATTAACTCATTCGGTACGGAAAGAGGAGGATTGCAGAGAGACCAGCAAAATATATTGTGAATCATCCTGCAATGCATTTAAATGGCAACAATAAAGAAAATAACACTATTAGAGAAATACCTAGGCCGCAAAATATAAACTAAAGATAGAAAAAGTGGCTAACATACCGCCTTGCAAGGTGTGTACTGAAATAAAAAGGCAAAAAGAAAAGAGCATATTCCACAAAGAAAGTTATTATTAAAGAATATAACATCATCATTACAACCGCAGAGACAGTTGTAGAATTAACACAATAAAATCGCTTACAGGCTTACAGATTCCATGCCTCAATATTTGCTGAACTCAACAAAAGGTACCCGACGATTGTACCAACTTTTACTGTGTGGCATCTCTATAATATTTTAAAGTTGGAAGCCTATAACGTGAACAAAAATTTGTGAGACTCAGGCAACTGTTTTCTCTTGGACTATACGATGTCCTATAAGCTCTTTTGTTTGCACATATATCACTTAAAATCAGTTTTAAATAAAAAGACGTTTTCATAGTGCAGGCTGCTTGTCTAGTGCAACCTAATCCCCCAGTATTCTTGAGTGTCTCCTCTAAAGAAGTACACCATAGAAAACTGGAAAGAATTTAAAAAGGTATGCTTCAAGGTGCCGTTTTTGGAGCGCTGGTGTTGACTTCAGTGCCGGAAAGAAGGGGAGGGCGCGACTCGCAACCAGGGATAAAACACGGAATCGAGCGTAACGGAAAGTGGGCGAAATTTTCTGTCTCCCATCTGGTGCATATACATGCTGCGCCACAGCTTCAGAGGCGTCTTTGAGCGGTGACAAAAGACTGCGCGTTGCGCAAATGGCGCCTTATCTCTACCCTGAAGCTAGCGTGTTGCATTATTGTTTGGTTTTGTTTGGTCGATGGGGTGTGTAGTTCCAAAGCGACTCTAGGTATGAGAGACGCCGTAGTAGAGGGTTCCAGAAATTTCGAAAACCTTCAGTTTTTTAACGTACACTAACATCGAACACCACACGGGTTCTTTGATTTTCGCCTTAAACGAAAAGCGGCCGCCGCAGCATCCTTGGGCACAGCGTTCTAATACCCTAACCACTGCGCCACCACGGCGGGAGAGCGTTGAAATTGCCTACTGGCAGGGAAAACCCTAGTGCGCAACCATTGAGCCATTGTTCGGCTCAGTATGACACGAAACCCGTTGTAAAGAGCGTTAGCGCTGCGGGATGTAGTGATCGCGACGTTGCATTCTCGCAACCAAGCGACGCTGCGGACGGATGAGTGTGCTTACACCTGGTCTCGATCGCTAGATAGAAAAAAAGGTCTTTTTCAGAGCTTGTTATTCCGTCACTTTCTATCAACAGAGCCATCAATAGAAACTTCGTTTTGGGCTCATCGCCGGCATAAAGTCCTACGCAGTACAGCGCATATTCGTCACCATAAAATGCTTGCAATTTCTAAGGTAACGTATAAGCAGCCTCGCTCTAAAGTGACTACTAAAGCAGCTGTTCGGTCTAACTGTGACCAAGATTTTCAAACGGAACTTCAATCATAGCCCGTTTAAACAGCCTCTACGCTTTTTTGTGCAGAGCCCACCCTAGCCTGCGCTATTTTATAGCTTTCCAAAATATTTTATAAATATAATTGACTGAGGCATAATTATTCGCTTTATTTAAAACTTGTACATCTTAAAAACAGCTGACCGGAATGTTCGCGCTAAGTTACATAAATAATGCTTCATTTGCTCACCCAAAAAACAAAACCTATCGTAACGACATTAGCGTTATGCTTTTTCCACAATTTGGAAAGACACTGGGAAGTTACCAATCACCAAAAAGGTGTCACAACAACAGCCACAGCATCTAACGACGTAAAGAAAGAGAAGCACAGCCATAACACAGTCAGAACCACCCCCTTATAAATGCCTGCTATGAAATGTATATAGAATTTTGTATACCGCTTTATTGTACAGCTAGAGGGCCGGACCTACCGCACCACACGATATAAGTGGTCAGGCCTTGTTTGTGCTCAAAACAGAGTACGTGGGCTCGGCAAAAGTTCTCATCTACGGTTAAAAATAAAATAGCACGCTAACCTCTACACTACACCGGCCACTGGATAGCAAGGCAATGTTGTTTCTCTGTTTCGCAACTGCGGTTTTCGCACTTGGTTTTTCTCAAGTCCTCAGAAATGCAGTTGACTGTTCTCTGGCAGTGCTTAATTCTTCTCCAGGCTATCAGCTGGTGTGAGCAATGTCGAGCCTCGATATAGTTAGTGGCTTTTTGGACGCACATTTAAAATATCCTAATTTACTAGTGCCGGATGTTTTGTCATCTTTTCAGAACGAACGTAATACGAATATATGTGGTGCAATAGTGTGTGTCACATTTAATTATTTAGTTTCGACTGCTGCCAGCGGAGCAGAAAAGCGAATAATTCTCTTCCGACTATGTAATTCGCAAGTGCTAAGAATATTGGAAGCGTTGAACGAACTACAACCCATTTGCGTTATACCAAGAACTGCAAACGTAAAGGAAAAGGAAACCATTGTTCGATGCAGGACGCTTCGACTATGTTTGCAGTGTTCTTTCAGTTGGCTTTTATAAGGATAGTGTATTGGTCATAGCTACGTTTTGCACCAAGTCGCCAGATATGCAGCTATCATTTCGTGGTCATCGATGTATTTCAGTAGTACTCAAACATATGTTTCATGTTGCTGGTGAAACACAGTGTTGTTCTTTTCAACTTCGTGTTGAGAGTAGAGTATTTTCCATTCGAAGATATGAAGTTGTACAACAAGGTCGGACGAGTAGCTGCAATGGCGTCCAGTAATTAACTCAAATGATCGCGATGAAGAACGCGCAGCAGGGAATGCGACGAGATTACGCGGGAACTAGGGTACCCTGTCACGAGCTAAAAACGTCCAGGTATATTTGCAGAGAAACACGCGTATTCTCCTGGGGTTGTAATATATATAGGGCATATGTGGAAGAAACTTCAAGAAGAACCAAATGAAATATCAAATTATTTAGCCGTGATGTGAATTTCGCAACGCGATTCGTGTAGGCAATTCTCTTGCACACTATTCAAAAAGCACGTATGCGTTATTGGTGTCTATGCTCTTTTAAGCTTGCTCACAAGTGAAAGGTAGCTCCTATCAATAATTTTTGCAAGCTTTTCATTCAGCACTATTAATCGTGAACTTTAGAATTCCAGCGACATAGAAATGTGGAAAATTATAAAGCCTTAAACTACTGCGCAGGTTTCCTTGCAAACAGGGTCTATTTTCTGTGCTTTCTCAATGTTTGGTGCGGTATGTAAGACAGCAGAAAAGGCGAAGCTGCTTTCTACTTATTTGAGTGTCACTTAATACGGATATGCCATTCACTCTCCTTCCTAATAAGCAAACCTGTCCCCCTGTTCATTAAAAAGAAGTTTGGTGCAAATTACAGAGTAAAACCGGACAACTTAGCCATAGTTGACGCTGATAATGAAAGTAACGTAATGCGGACGAAACAATTTCTTTTTAATTTTCAGCAAATCTACCGTATGTTAAAAATAGACCTCTCGTGCCAACGGCCACCCGAACTCAAAACTACAATACTTGCTGTATATATAATACAAACGCGCCATTGGAAAGAACATTTTGAGCACTTATGAAAGCGTCAAGGAAAAGTATAAAAATATATGCCGTCTACGATTTCCGATGAGCGTTGGTGTAGAAGGAAACCGATAATGAGAGCGACTCGAAATTTGTACCAGTAATGCGATGCGCTTACGTATGATCTAGGGTAACATTCATGGCCTGAAACCTTCAAGGTATTTCTAGAAAAACGAACGTACCCCTCCCCCCCCCCCCCCCGCCCCCCCAACACCCGCTTCCCTAGAAGTAATATATGGAGCACCAGTGGGAAAAAACCGCAAAAGAAAAACAATAAAAAAACGCTTATGAGGATTTGAATATGAGTATATTTGATCATCAATCCACTCTTTGACCAAGTATTTATCTAATTGAGAGTTGACAGTTGACAGTAGCTCAAGACCATAATTGACGTGTTTTATTTTTTTTTTTTTTTGTCCAAAGCACAACAGTTCAAAATGTAAGGAAACGCGAATGCATAAAGTGAAAGAAATTTATATTACGGTCATCTTAAATATAAAAAAGCCACCGCTTATTTATAAAAAAAAAAATGAACGTTGGCCTCCTATATCCCGTTAAAAACAGCACGCGGCTGTTGGCAAGAAGCAAAGCGATCAACATCATTTCTTCTGCAATCAGGAAGGAGTATAGACATTTTCTCATTTTTAACCAGTTGCTTTTATATACAACCATGAGGATGAGGTAAATTTCTTGCTCGGAAAAATAATATTAGCGATGTTCCTTGAGTTTGAGGCATTTGGTTCTTCCTGGAGGTATGTCTCCTCGGATCCTACCAGAGATAAAAAGCTCAACTGCGATTGCAATCCTGCAGGCTATCCACATTGCATAAATCCTTTCCCTGTTTGTTCCCTGGACAAATTCTCCCCTAAATGTCCATCATTCTAGTTAATTCACTTGAAGCTGTTATTTTTGGGGAAATACCAGGAATAATGTTCCGAACTCGCGCAGTGAGGCCAGCGAACTTACTTTTTTCCGGCGTTTGGTGACGGAGAAATATATGCCGACGAGGTAACCCACAGCAGTGAGCACGCCGAAGACGACACAGTCCGCGGTGTCCAGGTTCGTTGATGTAGTCATGCTCGATTTCTTGCCTCGCTCAAGTCTTCTCTGGTAAAAGAAAAAAAAAAAACAAGGCTGTGCTGTGACGTTTATTTTAATGAATGTAATAATGCATCACATGTTTAACATTCTGGAGTTACACGTGACATATGAGAGACACCCTGGTGAAGTCTGAATGGAATTCCTACCGTGCGGATTTCTTTGAAGCTTTTCCTGGCGTCCGAGAGAACACAAGGTGTAATTCCAATACGTTCCTAGCAAACTCTGGCCGCTGCTGCCGGAGATCGTGCCCGGCTGCATTGTGCACGGCACCAGAATCGCTTAATCGTTGGTCCTCAGCTCAATATTTATATGCTGTGAATGGCACGTTTATCCTACACAATCACATATAAATTTATATTTCGATGTTTGCATGAAGATATCCCGCAGCTGAGAAAATAAACCCCTATTAAGTGAGGAGGAACAAGGAAAAGGTATTTGTCTAGAAAACAGAATATATCACGGCTTACGGCTTAGGGCACAGTAGCAGAGCAGCGCGCTTATGTCCACCAGAGTGACGACGCTGTTCAGGCTGTCGCTGCTGTATTCATAGTGGATTATTATAGCTGCCGCTTGCATCACATGAACGTTGATGTACACTCAGCGGCAAGCTGTTCACGACAGATAGACCTCGTGGCACTTATTAGCAAGGACAAAAGCATTGTTCTTCAACAATTTATACTTACAATTTGCTCAAATGTGCAGGATTTTTTTTTTATCCTGTGCGATTCAATACGCACCTGAAATCCTCGCGGCCGGAAGTTGGCCACGAACGACGACTCCACTCACTCCTCTCTGTAGAGGTTTTCAAACAGATAACAAAAATCAAAGCGCGAATAAAAAAAAAATCCGGTAGACTACACATGCAATGGAAACGAAAGTCCACTACATGCTCTTATGCACTATATGCTTCCCCGAATGAACTATACCGATACACACCGACTCCACTTTCCTCAATGTTCACTGGACAGTGCTGTCACGAATGTAAGGCTTACATCTCTAAGCTCTGCCGTCTATAAAATTACAAAGTTGAATTAAAGAACTGACAGTATTTAAATAGAGGACTACCTATAGAGACTGTTGTGTGCTGAAAGCTGATTTCTTGCAAGCTTCAACCCTCAGGTGAACTAAATTTTCCCTAATGTTCATGAAGGTAAAAAGTTGGGTAATAGCGTGTGTGTCAAAAACATCAATATAGCGTCGGAAAAAAAAAAAAAAAAGCTGTATATATTCACAGGGTGGAATTTCTTCTTCTAGCTTTGTGTTGATTTTTTATCTCACTTTCGCAAGTGCTTCTTCAGCTATGCAAACCCAGTTTGTAGCATCCTTGGTTTTTGAAGAAACTAATAATTAAGACAGTTCTCAATTCTCACTGTACGATATCCTGCTGTAATGTAAGAAGTTATTTGCCGCCCACAGCAGCGGCATCAGCGCGATGGTTGGTCAAAGGAGCAAGTGAAGCGGTTCTTTTATCACAACAGAAAGAGCTGCGTTCTGCGTTCTATGCTATAAAGTGCAAACGGCCCTACTTTCCGCATATCGCAACAAAAAAAGTTACACCTGACAGTGTGTGATCAGCTCAGGGTGCATTGTCGTTCAGTTATTCGCAACAACGGCTCTCAATAAGTAAGAAATATTGTCCGACATAACAGCTTTTTGTTTTGCTCATTAATAGATTTAAATACACATTTAACATTTTATAGTATAAAATCTGAGAAATAAAAAGAACATTTTTGAGAAAAAAGCTAGCGTCCATTGGTGGTAGAAGATAAGGTGTCAGAACGTTGTGCTAGACAGCTACTTAAGAATTACATTTGCGTAATTCGTTTATATCCTACAACATTGAGGTGAAAAGCAATGGCAAGCTAGTAGCACAGACACAAGTGACGCACGAAAATTATGATTTCTCTAAATATATCACTGTCTAAAGTCCTGCGCCGGCAAATAATTTGCTGCTTTCTTTCACACGAAATTTGAAATACGCGCATAGCTAACGAGAAATATTTCGTGATACAGGACCGCCGCTCTAGCCAAGTATGTGAACCAAGCCATCAGCTTCGCTTTTATGAACTACAAATTTACACTCACCGAAAACCTCCGCCACGCTCAACAAAGTGCATGGAGGTGTACAATAGTGGAGATCGCTGAAACGGTACACCGTCAGTACTTCAACACGTTCCAGCAGCCGTTCGTTATAAAAAAAAAAAAACATCCTGCGCACCTCGCGATTTCTACTTCGAGCTTCTGTAGAAAATAAGCCATCAGGAGGAGCCGTGCTGCACAGTCAAACAACGCCTTAACATCCCATCTGCCTCTATGACGATGTCTTATCTGTACTACTATCGTTCTGAAGATGAGACAATGCTTTACACCTTAATTTTAACAGATGAATGAGCTAAATAATTATACCATGCAACTACCAACGTGAATGACGTCCTATACGAATGAAAATTTGTTCAAGCTAATGCCTTCCTCTCACTTCCGTTACAAATTTCTAGACGCACTTCATAAGGTTTGCTGAAACGTCCCAATACTGAAGAAACTAAAAAAACGGTTTTAACTAAGGCGTCTGCAGATTCCTCACCATAGAGCCAAGATTGCGTTTTATCGAAACAAAGCCGCTCAGACGCCTATTTTAGCCCAGTTCAATGCTAAGAATAACTGGCAAATGTCATCTGTCTAATTCGTGCAGTTCCTCAGACAGTCCTAAGTTCCATAAGAGTGTGCGTGTGCGCGTGCGTGCGTGCGTGCGTGTTCCAAGTTGCGCGACTGAGACAAGCAACTTGATGCAAGCGAGGAATAACTTTATGATAAGAATAAAGCATGTTAGCCAGCGTCAGCTCGAATTAAACAGTAACATTGAAGCACACACATAATGAAGCATCAATGCCAATGAACGTAGAATATTTCCAGTCGGCTTACTTCAAAAAGCAGTTACAGTCGAGAAGCACTGGTTCCTTGGTGAGAGTCGGTGACCAGATCGGATGTTCTCTACAATCTGCGGATGTTCGAAAAAATGTCTATGTAAATTACCAGTGCATCCGAATGACGGCGCTGCAACAGATGTCAGTTCTTTCACGTTGACATCAATATCGTTTAGTGACAGTTACAGTGTTTTGTTTTTGTATTGATTTGCTTATCCGTAGTGAAAACAACCCATTTTTGTATCATGCATGGACAGCTTTTGCGTAACGGGGCCATAGAGAATGCACCTGCAGTCTACAAAATATGGTCAGTTGGATAGTTCCACCAGCTGTAATGCGCGCATCGGATGTTGTCCGACAATTCTGGCAAATTGTGTTCAAAGTTCACTCTGCCGCGACCACGACAAAGTTCAACACTTGATATTTTTTCCAATCCTTTTTCTCTCGGTCGACTGCATACATTCCGTTATAGGCTAAGAAGAAACGTATCAGAGAATACAGTTCCATGATGTTCTGTGCCTTCAGTCAATGCCTAATTTTTGTGTTAAGCATCATTTAATGAACCACAGCTACTGGGCGAAGAGACACAAGGCCTTCGCTTTTAATGAAAAGCAGAGGACAAATTGCAATCCGCTTGCGCCTATAGGTTCCCAAATTTTGTCCACGCACTGATTAAGTTCAATGAAAACAGGACTTGGATAAGCCAGAAAAGGTAACGAGCACAAGAACAAGAATAGCGAAGGAAATACCGGCCGATTTGTCAAGCAAACAGCGAGGTAATGCTCAAGAAACAGCGCTAAGAAAACAAAGGCTAGAGCAAGAAGGAACATGCGACGTTGGTAAACTTACAACTGTCCTGGTCGTGTGTTCCTCCTTGCTCTAGTATTTCTCCTCTAGAGCTGCTGCTTGAGCATCATTGATCACCAACTAGCCCAACCCTCCGTTCTTTTTAAATAGCGAGGTACAGTTATTTGGATGCGTGCTCCCAAGGATAGGATACACGGCCACTCACTTCAAAACGGTGATCACAAAGCGCAAATTTGATGTAGCCTCAAGAAGTTTATTACGTTAGAGATAAATTACATCAATAAAATTCCATCCTCATTATATGTCTAATTTGATACCGGCGACAGAAAGGAAGACAATTTAACTGCTTATTATAATCAATCTGCATGGACGTGTTCTGCACGGAATTCATGTTAAAATATCACACAAGACGAGAAAAGTTGAGAAACAAAATTTCTGTTTCCTTCGAAATTTTCTGCACGTAAATTGTGCTGCATGCTTTAACGAATATTTAACGAATTACAGGATGATGCACTTTCTTTGACTACGCGCGAAAAATTGCTAGTTGCTGTTTAAGCGTTAGAGAACTTATAATATGCATCGAAATCTTATCAGTGCACAGTCATAGTGTGTTGTGCCAAAATATTTCTTCGTTCTTTTTAATTTCTTCTTTTTTGCCTCTAATGGAGCTCTGGTGCGGCGCTACGATTTGCCCGGCTGCCCGTTGTCGCAGCTCAAGCTCACTTAAGGCTTCAGAACTTCTGTTTCTGTATGCTGTTATGAATATATTAAACAAAGGTTATTATCATTATGTAACTTACATTCTGAACAACGTTTTTTTGTTTAGGGACGGGGCACCAATGCACGTCCCTGGAAATATCTCTTAAATCCTTGTGATTTATGCGTTTCTTTACCATTCTACAGTTTCGACAATTTCAGTACCCGCTTCAGCCATATTTCGATACGGCTCTGCGCAATGCGGCCCGAATCACGGATTTCACAGCTAACAGTACGCGTCTAGCAAAACATATCGTCTACACACTTAGTGAAGTGTAAACAATAATAAGGTAAGTAATGTTTTCAGAAATGTGACTGCAATGATGATTGTAATTTTGTTTTTGTTTTTTAATGAAATTATTATACATAGTTAGAAGATGTCTCAACAGAAACGAATGAGCCTTTGTATCGCAAGATAGGCTGTAGATTTCTCGAAAAAAAATCGTATATAACTAGAGATAAAAAACGTCAATATTTGCTGTTTCAAAGCGTTGCAAATTTAGGCCCATAATGCTGACACACAAAAAGTTTGTCGCACATTATTATTTATGCTCTCCGGGGTGGTGCAGTGATAAGACGCCCGACTACTGTGCAGGAGTACCCGGGTTTGAACCCGACCGCGGTGGCTGCGTTTCGATGGAGGCGAAACGAAGAGGCGTCCATGTGCTGTGCGATGTCAGTGCACGTTAAAGGTCCCCAGGTGGTCGAAATTACTCCATAGTCCTCCACTACGGCTCCTCACTCCCTCTTTCCGCTTTAACTCCTACCTTCATCGATTCTCCTACAGCGCGGTCAGGTGTTCACAGAAACAAATGTGACAGATACTGCACCTTTCCTTTCCTGTGAACCAGTTATTATTATTATCATTATTATTATTTCTCACTAAATTTATCCAACTTGTATTTTAAGGGGATATAATTAAAACATTTTTTTTCCACAACTGCTATAGTAGGTAATCACAAACCTTGATCCAGAAGCAACGCGCTGTAAAACATCTAATTACAGATATACATTCTAGCGTGAAGAATTAGGATGTTCTCACAAAACATCTTCACCTTGATTGTGAAAGCTAAGTTCTTCATTTGAGGTAACATTTTAGGCTCTATACCATTAGGTGGTTTCTCCAAAACGCATCAGATTTGACCAAATTTCGAACAGATAGCATCGACCTATGCTAGTATGTTTGAATATAGCGGCCTTCAAAACGCAATTCCAGACTCAGTGTCCTAAACTCCTTCTCTACAAACGTTTTCTTAACGATATCTTCCTCATTCGGCCCCACGGCAGAAGCCAGCCTGTTAATGTTCATACAAAATTATGATTCATTTCGTCCACCCTCAATATATCATCCACCCCACAGCACTTCAAAATTTTTATTTAACTTCTTGGATGCTACAAAAATTACGAGGATCTTTAGCGGCTCGAGTAGTGAAAGGCGAAAGCCCGAGTGCCGCATTCTGCTAAGCAACTGGCACAAATTAGTAAATAATTATGTAATCAAATGTTAGTCATTACGTATTCAATAATTACTCATCATAAGCAATTAATTACCTAATTATGTGGCATTCATCATATTACAAATAATGAAGTACTTAATCAATCATAAATTAGTGATAACTATTTCATTATTCATTCATTAATTAGTAATTGATCATTGATTGAAATATGGCCATATAAGGCACGCATTCGCGCATATTGTGGTGGTGCTCTGTGATTGGTCGATAACTCTATGACGTCATCCCGCCTCGACCAATCAGTACCGGCGCAAAAGCGGGACGCATTTTGTCCACGACCGCTTGAGAAGGGATTTCGCCTTAATACAGAGAAAAGGCAACGTGCTTAAGACGACCCTGTACCGGAAATCTATCAACCGCCAGCAATATCTACATTTCAAAAGCAGCCGCCCACATAATTGTAGATTTAGCATACCCTATTCACAGGCCCATGGATTCCGGCGGATCTGCTCTGAGCTCGAGGACTCTGACCGCTATGCGGAGCAACTAAAGACAAATCTTCTACAAAAGGAATACCCCCACCAATTGTTGATGATGCTATTGCGAAAGTTCGTCTTAAACAAAAATAAAATAATTGGCTTCCAAAAACACTGCAGAGGGACAGGCCAATAAACCTTGTTCTTTCTGTCCTCAAGCAAGCCACGGGTTAATAATATCCTATCGAGATATTTCAATATATTCCAGCAAAGCAATCACTTCTATTCCATTTTCAATCAGCAATCAAGAGCAGTACATCGGAGCTCTAGAAACTTAAAGAACATTTTAGTTAAATCTAAAACGACCGCCAATACTAACCCTAACCCCGGATGTAAACCGTGCGGAAAACCACGATGTAAAGTTTACAGCCATATGCTGCCGACAAATATTGGAAAAGGTAAATTCCCCCATTTCACCTTTCAGATTAAAGAAACCTTGAACTGCGACAGTGTCACTGTGGTATACATGCTAAGCTGCGGTGTGTGCGGTATACATGAAATACATCGGCTAGGCCTACACCATTCAGGCTTCGTCTCAATAATCACAAGACCCACGTCCACACACTGCCCAATCTCCCTTGTTATAAGCACCCGTGCCTTCGACACCACACTTTCGAAAACATTCCGGTAATCCTCCTTCAGTCAGGCTTCCAAACAAGTTGACAAAGAGGACAAAGGTAATCGTACTTCATACACAAATTTCAGACGCTACCCCATGGAATTAATGAAACCTTTGGCAATTTTCATTACTGTAAAGCCCATCTAACTAAAAGACGAGATAGAATATCGCTATCTGCCCACTCCTAAGAATATTCCACTTTTCACGCAAACTCCGTGCTGTTCATTTTTTAGTTTCTTTACCTGCTCCTCCCTCAGGCAGGATTCATTTCCCACGGTTAACGCCTTCACTTGGAGAAGCGCGGGAACGACTTGCTGCGAGGACGCCCGGCGGTATTATCGGGTTTCGGATGAGTGTCTGGCTGACCGCTCTCTCATTGCTGCGTCGGCACGCTGCCATTGCACCGATCCCTCGCGCATCGTGGGGTGGAACGACAAGGTCTAAAACACATAATGCTTATCCCAAAGGATTTCAACACCCGCCCTGCTTGGGAGTGGGCCGTCCTGGTATGCCTGCTCGCCTTACCTCTTCTTGGGTACGTTCTTGCTTTTTTTTTATGTTATCTCTTTCTCAATATCTGGCTTCCTCCGAAAGAAACTTGCCTTGCTCTCTGTGTCATCTTCGTGGAAGCACATCGCGTATGTAATCCGGCTCTCCACTTCCCCCCTTTCCTTTTTCCTTTTGTTGCATTTCTAGCCCTTAATAAAAGGCAGCTGACCTGGCTTTTCGCCCTTTCTATCCATTCAGTAACGTTTCGTCAAAGATAAAGAGCGAGAATCTCTTCTCTCCATCTCTTAGCAGTGGCCCATATCTGCCACCTCATTCTCAATTTTAGCCGGAAATACCGACCACAGTCCGAAACTCTCGATAGAATAAAATATTGGCGACATTCTTTATATATATGTGTGTGTGGTGCGTGTGAATGAGAGCGTGGCGTGCTTTGTGTGTAGTGCGTGTGTGTGTGTGCGTGCGTGCGTGCGTGCGTGCGCGCGCGCACGTGTGTGTGTGTGTGTGTGTGTGTGTGTGTGTGTGTGTGTGTGTGTGTGTGTGTGTGTGCGTGCGTGCGTGCGTGCGTGCGTGTGTGTGTGTGTGTGTGTGTGTGTGTGTGTGTTCATTCGTTCGCTTTAGGCAGCATTCGATTGCAATAGCTACCGTGCCTCTGCGTTAATTCCTGAGCTAATGCGACGGAGCAAAAGCATCATAAGCTCGAACCAAGCCAGTCTCGCTGATTTTCAAAGGTGTTTGTTTTTCAAGTTGCACTGAGACCCGTCGCATGGCTCCATGCTCGTAGGGTTTCGCCACATATCACAACTCCGCGGATACCAGCCGACACAGTTCAGCTGCACATATTCACGGTTTCGAAATTAAATGATGGCAGTGTAAAGTTAAATCAACCGGGTAGTCAATAGCGACTTGAGCACACTATTACAATGCCCCTCGTTGCCAAATACGTTTCCTTTCAAAGCAAGTATAATTTCTGTTTTCGCGCTTATTTGCGTTGTAACAGACGTTCAGCGTAGCGAGTGCGCGTCTATGCCGGACTGCCGAGAACCGGCTTCGGACACGTACTCGCCTCACCTGGCCCTACTCCTGCCAATGAGCATGCGTAAAAAACATACCGTTACGTATGTTGCCATTCTCCTCCCTAATTATTTTATTTTTGAACTGGATAAATATTTCTAACAACCGTAATCCGCGCGCTAAACACAAACGGTAGATCCCGTACTAGCATCGTTTGGCCAAGTGCCAGCCAACGACATCATGAATATTTAGAAGCTTCATCACTTCTTCAGACGTCCGCCGGAACTACGCTTTTTTTCAGCCTCCAGGTCGGTGACGGAACACGGAAAACGATGCGCGGCCTGTATGAGCTGTACAAACAAAGTTTCATATGCCAGACTTTCCGTGGGAAGTATGGGTGTGGCGCAAGCCGGACGCGCCGAGGGCTTATGTTCCGTCTGTCGCGTCCGTAACGTGAGCCGCTTAGACGGCCGCTCATCGCTGTGAGCTGTGGCGCTCCTAGCCCCAGCGCGTGCACTCTCTCGCCACCTATATCATACTCTTGGCGAGCCTTTCCGAGTGCCGGAACTGCGAGGAGCAACGCGAGGTGCGGGGTGCAAAGGAGCCGCCATTTTCCGCTCTAGGCACGCAGACATAGAGAAGTAGATTCTCCCGATTTTGCTTCTGTGTAGCCGCGCTTTGAGGCAATCCGCACGAGCATACTGCCACGAGTGAACACGTTTTTAGCACAGCCACTCTCCCCAGCTACGCGATAGGCTGGTTATAAACGATGACAACTGCCCCAAGGTTCAAACAAAGAAGGTCCTGGAACTGTACTATGGCGTACTGTATGAAATCGTGCAAGATCTGCGAAAGTGGGAATCTGAACATTTTAATTTTTTCATTGAGCGTTGTTGAGATATAGATGTCATTTTTATATGTCGTACTTTTTTCTTCTCTCAAGCATCTTTCAAGCTAATGAAAAGAGGACCTTTGTGGCACATCTCTGCAGGATAGGTGCAGCCTAGATACGAGCTGTCTGTTGTTCGTTTAAGCACAGGTGACGTTAGGCATAGGAACAAAAATTTTATTGTCGGTATTAACAAAAAAACAATACTGCCTCCTGGCCGCCACATCAATTGGAATTGTAGTCTCGTTTTGAAATTCAATAATGCGTGATATTTGCGTGAAACTGAGCTGTCGTGATTGTTTTCTGCTAGCAATTATTTTTGGTTAGCTGACTAATGAAGTTTTCCTGCTTATTTTTTTTTTCGGTGTCATGAGTAAAAGTATCATCGATGAATCTTCAAATGGAATTCGCGGCCTCTTTCCGAGAGCCACACATGCGGACAAAATTCCTGAATGCCGTCTCTTAAAGATTTTTCAAAATGAGCGTGCTAGATAATATGATAAAGTTTAAGAACAACCATTCGCCAGGCACGTTACTGTTCCTGATTTAATTAAGTATATAATCTGGCGTTTTTAAGTCAGTATACTTCGACAAACTTTAAGACAAAATAAACGAGCGGATTGAGGCGCCAAGGCACCTTCTTTTGATGCTACTGTTTTTCTATAACATCTCGGACCTAAAGCCTCGATTGAGGTCGGTTTCCAAGGCGGGCCCCACATCTGCCACGAAAGCAGCATCTTTCATTGACCGAGAAGCGCGGCGTTAGGCAACTTCGGCAGTCGGCTGAGATTTTCTAGTGACGTAATCCGCCACCAGGAAAAAGAAGAGACAGTTGTAAGGCGAGCATCCGCGATCTGTCGTAGTTGTAATGCTTGGAAAAAACCCCGCCTTCGTAATTCCTCATAGCGTAGAAGCATTAAGTCGCGTTTGTCTTCGGACGGCCAAAGACGTCTCACAGCCGTCACTCCATTGCGCATCAATATCATAACGAAGCGATTCAAAATATTTGCAGCTCGGGAAAAAAAAAAAGCAAAATGGTATAGGAATGCAGATATTCAGTCGGAAATTAAATTTTCTGCAGTCGGAAAACAGTTTGTGTGGTTTTAAACCGGGAGCCTCAAATTACAACAAAAATTTCTATAGTAATATCGTAATCTTATGTGGTTACAACATAAATGTACTAGAGACAACGGAAAGGTTCGGTGTATGGGGTTTAACTTTATAAAGCGACTCGGGCTATGAGAAACGCCGTAGTTTAGGACTCCGAAAATTTCGACCACCTGGGTTATTTTAACGTCCATTGATATCGTCCACCACACGGGCGCCTTGCTTCTCGCCTCCATCGATATCCTGCGGCCGCGATCAGGATTCGATCCCGCATCCTTGGGCACAGTAGTCGAGCGCCGCGACCATTGCACCACCATGGCGAGTAGAGACTACAGAAACATACTACAAAAACTGCTACGAAAAACGATAGAACTAACTAATATTTTGTCACAGTTTTGACACGGTTCTATACTTTCATCGACCTGGTATTTCGTGACGTATTTACAAATACTATATATCGAGGACCAAGCGGGGAGGGCAAGTTAAGAAGTGCAGGCAAAGAAAAACAAAGCCCTATTGTCATTACAACAAAACATCGGACATGTTTACAAAGACAATGGGCGAAGTCGGGAGCAGAAAGTGTCGCTGAGAACCGAATGTTCGGTGAAAAAGACAAAAGCAAGGGGACCGTGAAGCTTCAAGGGTTAGCTTCACGGTCCTCGTTATTATGCGATTTTTTTTTCAGTTCATTTTTCTTTTCGGGGAAAAGATGGTGCAATATTCGTTTAACTTCTCGGTAGACACACACGCTATCTCTATAGTAAACTACATTCGAACTTGACTAGCACATGATACTAATTAGCAAGCGAACACAGAACTCTTTACACTGCATAAACAACATTGCGCCATACGTATGCTAGAAAATAAAGCACGTATTCTCTCGACACCGTTTTCCTAAATTTCTGTTACGGTTAGAGTTGAGGCTTTTTGATAGAACGGCTCAAAAACTTCACGTAAATATGATACAGGCACTGAAATGGAATAATAAGCACTCTTGTAAAGCAGTCCCGGTTGAGAATAGGCAAGGCATGAAAAAAAAAAAAAAAAAAGAAAATTGTCAAAACATTCGACGCGCTGGCAAAGAAGAGGGAATCCAGGAAATTTGGTTTGGTTTGGTTTGGTTTGGTTTGGTTTGCGGGGTTTAACGTCCCAAAGCGACTCAGGCTGTGAGAGACACCGTAGTGGGGGACTCCGGAAATTTCGATCATCTGGGGTTCTTTAACGTGCACTGACATCGCACAGCACACGGACACCTTGCTTTTCGCCTCCAGAATCCAAGTCACATTCTCAGAAATTAGCAACATCATCCGCGCAAAGGTTTAGGCAGATAAACAGTAGCACGAAGCAATAGTGGGAACAAAGAAGAAACTTTTAAAAATATTCATACGGGTGATGCATGGCATTAGGCTGCGGTTAAATGTGCCTAATATGTCGAGTTATGATTTCGCGCAGATTGTAAATACGCCTGACATTAAACTGTTGGTGTTAAGGTAGGAAAGTACATTTTAGCAACGCAGCTGCTGTTATTGCGTGCAAGGTTAGAATTTGGTTCGCGCCCATCAGATCGCACGGCGGAATGTGGTTCTTCTAACTGTTGAAAGTCCAAAGTATGTCAGTTCTTTCTATTTTTCAAACTCGATCCCATCATACAATGCTACATTCAAGCTTACACCATATGCTAGTATTGTAAGGTAATAACTATACTATTGCGGAAAGAGCTTTTATGGCGTTGAAGGGCGTTTCCAAATTGTGTGTACATGCATGGTTAAAGTTTAAATCCCTATATAATTTTTGCGCCCAGATAATTATAAATGTTCTTCCGCATTAAGCTATCTTATTCCAGGGTATAGGTAAACAGCAACGGCATTTTCTTGTTCGTGACACAACGACAGTTTTATAATTGCTGCATAGTTTTGATCATGGTGACTACTGATAGATTTCAAAAGAACGGAGTTTCCTGCGAATAACATAATGGTTATCGCTGTATATCCAACGGCAGTGACAATATCATTAAAAAAATCGAGGAAGACGACAGCCGAGGGCGCCACACTATGAAACCTCTGATGACAGCAGCAAAATGCCAGAGGAGCAATCCTTTGTAAGGAGAAAATTCGATGAATTTGAAAGAGATAAATGTACCCACTTTAGCTAGTAAATTGAACAAAGCCGATGTTCGTTATTACAGACGCGAGGTAAAGCTTGAGAAAGCCGTTGACGTCACCATTATTGCAATTTAGAAAAAAATGCGCCTGCTTGCCGTTGCCTACAGACTAAACAAATTTCATAAATATTATTCCCCGATATCGGATGGTTCATAAAACTCTTCTGAGCTCGTGCTAGAGATATGAAGTCTTTTGTTCAAAGTGCGAAGGCATAAAGTGATAATAGACGGGTCAGGTGCGTGCACATATTGATATAAACAGAATACATTTGATAAACATTTTCGTTTAGGTGAGCTGGAGCACAGTGAGAGTTTACGATAAAACATTAGCACAATAAAAGCGTAAACCTCTGCGCCACACTAGGTGGAAGCCGCTAGTGGGGTCTAATAGAACAAAAAAAAAACCATTACAAGGGTTTTCCCACTGCGCACGTGCACAGCGAGAGATGAGGCTAAGACCCTGATAATTTTTAGATACCAAGACATAATGGTAACAAAGTATCAAACGAACAAAATTAATAAAAAGGCTTCGCGGCAGAACAGAGGAAAAATTTGGTAACAATAGCAACGCGAAAGGGCAGTGTCGATAAACTTCGAAAGCCAGAATATGTGACTTCTAAAATAATGTAAAAACAGCAAATGTAGAGTAAATATCTAAAAACAGGTAAACAATAAAACACTGATTAAAAGTTAATATAAATAGCAGCAAAATACAAAAGACGGGACGAATAGTTGCCAAAAAATAACAATTCATTTCAGTGAAAACAGCGAGGCAAAAAGGGAGCAAAATTCAAACTAGAGGTATCAGCAGTTGCGTGGTTGTCTCCTTATATGTTTTACCTGTTTTTATAGACGGTGGTGCGTTTGAAGAATTTAAGGCATTTATTTGTAACTCGCGCAATCCGATTTGCCTTTTCTAAAGTTTCACTGTGGCCGCCTTTTTCTCACGTGATTGTTAACCATGCAGGCTGGAACGTACCTGTTACTATTTTACCCTTCCCTTGTTATAATGCTTTATTAAATTCCTTTTCTTCGTTTTATATTTTGCTACCCATATGTCTTGGTTCCCCTATATTTACACAACTTTAGAATGATTTTGCTTACTGCTGTGTGATGCTTACAGTGAACATCAACTTTAGGGTGTTTTCGCTTCAGCCTAATTGGTTCTCTCAATGCCACGAAGGCGTGTTTTAGACTTTTATTGAATTTGGATCTCTTACAATAAATAGTTCATAGTTGGCGCTTTTCTTGACTGAAATGTTTTGTGCGCCGCTGAGCTTTTTGACGCGTCTTGTTTTGCGCCGCAGTCTAAAGTCGAACAAGTCGAGTTTTGGGACAGTACTTTGAAACTATCATTTTGTGAGTATGAGGCAGAAAAAAAAAATGTCTTCAAAATAGAACACTGACACAGCTCAGTTAGGCCAGTATATATGCGTAGCGAAAGCACGGCTCGCCGTCTTGTCTCCCTTTGTCTTGAGATTGCCGCTTGGCAAGACGTTCTTACCGCTCTTCGGCGTCTCGGACGCACATTTGGCCTTCCATGCTTCATGTGTACGCTGTCGGATGTCTCCACGCTAAGCAATGATTTCCGGAGCGTCCGATGCAGTTTCTCGCCATATTCAAAGGTGCTGAGGTCTGTACGCGCGTTCGCCGTCCCCTCCTTCATCCATGCCGCATCTGACTAGCAAGCGCGCAGGCTCAGGCTTATATGATTAGCTGAGCTGTTGGTTAGGTGATCATATGGAGTAAAACGCGACAGAGAGTCGTCGCAGCGGAGGGGACAGGTGAACTCTTTTTGCATGCGCTTTGAGACTTCATAACGCGGATCGTGACGTCACGAATCGGCGCAAAGGTAGAGACCGGTCAGTGCCTCCTTTAGACAGTGCCTGCAGCGTGCGTGATTTGCGTGGTGACCCTGTTTTGTTACCACTTCCAAATATGTTAAAGGATAGGGCGTTAACGTGGCGCCCCTAGAACCACGACGCCAAAACACTCTTGAACAGACACATTTGTAGACATGTGCGCACTTCCCAAAAACGGCCCTACATAACATCCATGGAGTCGACGTTATCACCACTCACAAATAGCAATGATAAAAAAAAATAAACCTTACCAGGGTTGACATTAGACTAGAGCAATCATGCAGTTCCTCAGTGAAATAGACAGACAATCTCAATGCATGTGCGACGTTTAAGGCACTCTACTACAGGAGGCACTGGACCGACTCGGTGTTGCGGCGGAATACATGTGGAATGGCGCAGCTAGTTGCCATGGTTACAGTGCATGCGCAGTCGTGGCCTGTGATAGGCAGAGCAAAACTGGCTTCTACTAACCTAGCGTAGCTTTCGCTACAAAAAACTTCAGCTTAAGATGTGGTTGCACCTTCTACACTACCTTTTCCTGCCGCCAATTCTCGTCATTGAGAGACTGGCACAGAGTTTGGCAAATGGTTAAACATCCTTAGTTGGCCTGGTCTGAAAGAAGGCACAGTATCCCACTCGCTTCTCGCTGAACACTTACACTTATGGTGAACGGCGGAGCTAGAGCTACAGTCATGAGCAATATGAGCTACTACAAAGGGTTTGCACAAAATTGTGAATATTCTCTGTATTTCTCTGTTCAATATGACGGAGACTTACGGATGTTATGCATCCAAAGGAAACCTTTTTGAAAAATAAATTATCGCTTCTTGCCAAGACAATTATACAGTAATCAATAAATGAATGCTCAAACTTTGTTATAGCACATATTGCTCCTGACTGTACAATTGCACCTCTCAAAAGCATTGTGGCTTCCCGTCCAGCATTGTTCATATTCTTCCGTGTTCTGTTTCCCTCTTCGGGGCTTCCCCCCTCCCTCGCCCTAGGTGTTATTAGCATCATGGTTGTAATTTCTAGATCACAAGTTATTGAAAACAAAATGGACACTCGGGTGAACACGAAAGGACATATCTAGAATTTTAGACACCTATGTACAGAGCTGAAAGGTGCGGCTACGTCAGTCGGTAGCGCCTTCGGACACTCAATAACTGCGCATACTTCTCGTGCTTGGTCGTTCTTGTACACACTCCGCTGCGTGCTTTTTCTCTCAGAACCGCTGACAGCCACGAACATATCATGGAAAACACAAAAACGCAAAGGGCAAAAACAGAGGGAGAGGTGCATGCGCCCAGAGGCTTACTTACAAGAAATCTCGAGATATCCTCGAGTGCACTCGTTGAGATCGGCACCAAGCTGAGGAGAGGAAGCGGCAACGTAAAGAAAAGGGGGTGGCCGTTAGTAAGGTCATAACATGAAAGGAGAGGGCCTCAATGAAATAAACATAAAGACAAGAAAAGGAGACGTGGTAGCAACACGCGCTACAAACGACATTAACGTTAACGAACGCACATATAAAGAATCATTACAACTTGGCTAACTGTTTAGCGCATGAATAGACGAAAAGGGCTATAGCTTTGAAGTAAGACACTCTCTTGGGCTAGTGGTTGTAAGGCGAAATTAGTTACCTGTAACTTTCTGCTATGAATTCTTTCGCGTGTACACGTTCCATTGTAATAGTGATGTTTTCACTTTTCGCATAAACGTCGACCTCGTTGTCACAAATAAATCAGTTGCAATTAGTACCCCGTATTGCTTTTATTGTCTGGTCTGTCGCCTTTGTTGCGCCTATATAAGTTTACAGTCGTAGATTCAACTGCAGAATGCTGACTTGAGTGGATAAACCAATCCTACAAGAATCAGCCTCTAAAAGGCTTTCTCTTGAATGCTAAGAAAGTGAACGACACAAACGTCAGGCTGAAGGGTACACCCAGTTACTGGTACAAGTTACGCTGGAGCACACTGCTATTTGATGATAATTTGTAACCACAGTAGCGGCTGACTAGCTAAACCCAAAACCATGCGTAAATAGAGGTCCGTCGTGCCGAAATAAGCGCTGAAGGTACTACACAGTGATTGCTGCAAGCGGATTAGTAAAAGGTTGCGCTGCTAAGATTGCTTCAACTAAAGAATTGCAACCCTTCGCGGACCTATGCAGATCGCGATAGGGTGAAAAGACTGCTGCTGTAGACCAAGCCACTCACTCAGTGTAACGCTACCAGCATACTTCACAAGAACACTCGAATGCCTGGCCTCGATGAATTTCGGAGCCAATAAGCGCTAGATGATTCAGACCTCACGGAACCTACCCAAGATTTCTGCCCAGGCGCTATTTTCGAATGCTATTGAGTGAATGTAGCTTCACAATTCAGAGATAAGAAAAGAAACATAACTGCGAACTTGTACGTCGCTTTAGGCTACCGTCTCTTCCTTTGTTTTTGTTTGTTTTTTTTTTCGCTCTGAGAACAACGACAACTCTGTTACATTTTCTTCTTGTATTCCGAGAGGATGCGATGCGGGCATTCGTTAACTAAAACTTTTTAGGGATTCAGTACGTTTTAAAACCCAGAAAAATAAGAAACACGCAAGAAGAGCTTATTTATTGTTCTCTTTTAGCTGCGGACTAAAGAATGCCCTTGAGCACAGTATGCGGTGCGTCATATTCACGAAAATTACACTTAGAGGAGACTTGCGTGAGTTCCTCTATAGAGTTTATACATTTGGCAGCTGTCCAAAGCAATGATGACGCCTATACATAACCCACAGGTCTCCTTTCTGATTGCTCGCATTCTGAGAGCATATCGGCGCCCTTTTCAATGGAGAATGATGACGCTGCTTGGGGCGCTCGGTTCGCGAGGCTGATTTACTGTCACTCTTATTGAGATTTACTGTCTCTCGCGAGGTCTCTCTTCACCAATGCGTTTCTGGGTGCTGAAACTTAATAAAACAACAACAACAACAAAAAAAAAAACAACTTGCGTGCCTACAAACATACCACTCCTTAAAAGAGTAGCGTTATATTTTAGCATCGCCCTTAAGGTATTTAATGTTCAAAGGGCCTATTGTAGGATGTCGTTTCAATAACGAAAGGTCTGCCGGTATTGTACAGGGGGGGTCAAAAGTTTCCAGGACACAGGGTCTGCTTTTGCGCAGTATAGTCATGCAGCTACGACGGCCCCAAATCTCAAAATGCATGTGGAAGGTAGAAGAAGCATTATTCCAAGCTCTGAAATCATTTATAGCTTTAATGGGATCTCACGTGTCAGAATAAGCTGACCAGAAGCAAAACCTGCGGTCTGGGAACTTTTGACCCCCCTGTACCTCACAGCACGCTATAGAAACCAATTTAAGCGAGATTGAGAAACTTACAGCACGACGGTAAACAAAACAGCGGAACGCTTTATTTATGCAGTCCAAGGAACTCTTGAGAGTTCCTTGGACTGCCAGAAGATCAAGTCAGTCGATATTGTCGACCATAAACCCTGACTGCTGATTGGAGGGTTAAATTCTAAAGTTAAAGCTCAGCTACTTTGGTCATCTGATGAGAAGAGAGGAGTCGCTGGAGAAAGATTTGATGTTGGGAAAGGTTGAGGGTCGCCGGAGAAGGGGTAGGCAGCGAACGCTATGGTTACATGGCATCCTCGAGGCACTGCCGGTGAAGTTATGTGATGTTAGGAAGATAGTGAGAGACCGGAAAGCGTGGCGTGACATGGTCCATAGGGTCACGAAGAGTCGGACACGACATAACGACTGAACTGACTGAATGACTTTTCCTCTAACGCAACACTGTGTGGCTAGTGCGATTTCATAAAATGAGCTTCCGCGCTAGTTCTCTTATTACAACCCAGGCTGAAACTGCACAAACAGAAAAGGCCAACAGGCAAAGAACCAAACGTGACACCACGGGTGGTGCTGCACGCTCCTCCTTTCCTCTGGTCGTTGACCTTTTCATGCTGTCGTAACCTTCGTTCAGTATGAACGATTCAATTAGCAGAATACCGGCATTGTTTTATAAGAGCCCCTAATTTAAACCCTTACTCACTGGGAGGGTCTTAGCAACTTGTGCGACTACAACCATACCACTCCGTAAAAAAGTGGAGATAAACTTCAGCCTCGCCCTTAAGGTGTTTAAGGTATAAATGGTCCATTTAAGGATGTCTTTTCAATAAAGAATTTCAATGCTATACATTTATCTATATGCGCGCATAGTAACAGCCTTAGAATAACGTCATAAAACTCGAATTCTTATGTCACTGGTGGAAGTAAAATTGCACTACCTCGCATTGATCGAGTTTAAATTATTTGGTTCTTTTATAGTGCCCATCTCATACTGCAATAATTCATCAAAAACAATATATCAGCGCCCCTCGCACAAGTGGTTGCTTCTTTCTTTATATTCATGCAATAGATGGTTATCAGTCAACGTTCATGAATAGCAATTGCCAGAACTTCGCCCGCATGACACATGCCGCTGTAACATTTTTATGCGATGTAACATTTTTATCACGAAGATCAACGAAGACGAATGACCACCTCGCTAACACCGAACAAAATGGTACTTCATGTCAGAAATACAGAATGTAACGCTTAACGTCTTGGAGTTCCACGTGACTTCTGAAGGAAGGCATAATAGGCGGCTAGAATACTTTTCATCGCTTAGTGGCCTTAGCGTACATTGACGCCGAGGGTAAAACTAAAGTCTCTTGCAATTTGATTCCACCAGCAAACAGAGGCGCGACTGGGATCCGCTGTTCCGAACCTAAAGTAGCCAGCTGAAAAACTCACTAAATGTACGTATTACATAAATATAAAAGACAATATTTTTCACTTCAGTTTATGCGCTGATGCATTTTTACGGGTACAAAGAGTATTTTGCATCGTCCATTATGAAGAGTGGGCTTAGAAGGTGCTTGGCACAGGTGTCCAAACCATGTCAGTGATTATGCTGTATATAGCAGCCTCTATATTGCCGTCAAAGGGATGATTCTAGTCCGGCTGACGGAAAAGAAATATAGGTTTGAAGAAAATTTTTTATGCAAATAAAAATTCGCGGGGAGGTGACGAAAAAAAATTTGCTTCAAATGGCTAAAATCGTCACTTCAGCTAAGGCAATCGTAGTGGTCATGATGATAATAATCATTACGATATAATGCGCAAGCCGTATTATCAGGGGTGCAGTTCGGCAGTAAATAACAAAACTAATTTTCCTACCGCTGCTTTTTTCGAAGTAAACGTATTTGAAGCTTTATCACAAGCAACAGTTTTAGTCACAATGCGGCACAGCATCACGAGAATCCACACTGAGCGAAACGTTTGCAGCAAATATTGCGACCTCTATTTTCCCTGGCTATGTACACAGAGAACCGGGATTCCCGAAGAAAAAGTATATAGCAGCCGTGCACAACCGATAATAGCGACCACGAGATCTTAAAAAAATCTTGTTAAAAGCCATAATAGCAGTTGCATTATGGAAGGTATATTTTGAAACATTTGGTGTCCCAGTAATTAAGATATGATATTCATTCCGAAATACTTGGCAAAATTGCAATGACTTTCTAGATTTTCTGCTTTGTTCGCTTCAAATGGACCACGTATGGAACATTCCAATATCAGGAATGAGTAAACATCGTGACTTATGAGCATGCTTTGGAACATCCGCGGGAGCGCGTGAATGCGTAAACATCCCGGTTCACAAAAAAAAAAAAAAAGCGTCCAGGAAACCATTCCTACTACTTGCCGTGAGCGCTCGCTACAGCTGCAGGCGATGCAGCGCATGTCATGGCAGCAAACAAAGGAAACAAAAACTCTCCGGAAGTGAGTGTGGTCGAAGGCAGTGATGCGAGAACGCTGCGCATCTAGCGATAAGCAAAGAAGGTTGACACTCAATGATGACGGTGGGAGATTATTTGGACACGATACACCGGAGATCATCAAGTTTCCCCTAAGAAACACGAGGCGAAATGGTCGCTTTAAAAGCTGAGCCATCTCGCTCGATATTCAAAATTCTTTCATAAACACTCTCGTGCGTACCTCGTCGTTGATATTACTGTCAATTGCTTTACAGCAAGAAATGATCATAGGCAAAGTAAATGATCGATGGTTTCTACCTGACTGAGAACTTTACACCGTGTTATATTAATTTCGGTGCTGAAATTACAACAATTCCTTACGGAATTAAAACAATTCGTTAATCTCCTCCTTGGCATGCTGCGCGTCAGCCCTCCCATCGTCTATAAGTAAACTGCAAAATGAAGGTCACGTGTTCAGACCTGCATATGCTGTCTGCGGCAAAATGCGAAAGCGATAGTTACCGAATAAGTATTGACACACCAGGCGGTAGTAAAACTGAATACAACTTACAAAGAACGTTTCTACGGGACTGCCACCAATCCGTTTTATGCAACACCGTGAAGAGGTCTCATCTATACTTCTTGCCAACCAATCCGCGGTGCCTATCACAAGCGCTCTGCGCCACAGATTAATTTTCTTTGTCGTCTTGGTCTGTTCAGGCAGCCGTACTGAAGACTGCAATCCCGTCGTGACGCGTCAGCCCTGTTGTTTTGAAAGCCTTCGGATAAAGTCGCATTCACCACCCTCTCCTTCCCAGTTAACGAATTGTTTCTTGTGCACAGAATTGCAAAGAAACTTCGAACAGTACGAGGTTGACCTGGTGGCACTGGTTTGTATGTAAAAGTCACAGGAAGTATTTACGTCAATGCGCCAGATGGAAGTACCATAAAATCACGAGTATGTCACTGCATTTTCTCGGCAACACAAAGCGACAGTTGCGGACAGATGGCGCGGTATCTGTAAGTTATTGTCCAAAGGCGGCTCTCGCTGTGATAGAGGACGTTGTACAGCGCTCTAAATAATTTAAACTTCACGGAAGTCTTCCCTATGAAGAGAGATTGCACAGCATACGGCTACCTAATGCATTTTGGCTCCACTAACAGGCTCCCGCGCGGTCGGGATGGATATCAGGGTGATGCGTCTCAGGTACAAGCTGAGCTCGTAACCACTGAGGCATTTCTGAGCTTCGTTATCATAGAAACATTCTAGATTCATCACGAGCATTTACTGGACATGACACGACTAACATAGGTGCATTATTCGGACTTGTTAGATATTTAATTGGAATGACATGACCCAGTCAGTGGAATGACCCAGTGCGTAGCTGGCCGTGTCACGAATACGTGTCCTGGGGCGACGTCTTCTCTTACAGAAAAAAATAGCGCGATGATAAAATGTGGTTATCATCATCATCAGCCTGACTATACCCACTGCAGGGCAAAGGCCTCTCCCATATTTCTCCAATTAACCCGGTTCTGTGCTAGCTGCATCCACTTGACCCCTGCGAACTTCTTAACCTCATCCGTCCACCTTTCTGCCGTCCCCTGCTACGCTTTCCTTCCCTTGTAATCCAGTCTGTTACCCTAAGCGACCATCGGTTATCCTCTCTTCGCCCTACATGTCCTGCCCATGCCCATTTCTTCTTCCTGATTTCCACTAGAATGTCAGTAAATTGAGTTATTTCGCTGACCCACTGTGCACGCTTCCTGTCTCCTAATGTTATCCCTACTATTTTTCGTTCCATAGCCCTCTGCGTTGTCGTCAACTTAAGTAGAACCCTCTTGGTTAGCCTCCACGTTTCAGTCCCATAGGACAGGTAAGATGCAATTGTTGAATACTTTCCTCTTCAGCGATACCGGTCAGCTGCTTCGAGTGCTTACCAAATGGGCTCCAACCCAATCTTATTCTTCTTGTCATTTCCTTTTTATGGTCCGGATCTGCGGTTACTACCTGCCCTAAGTAGACATATTCGCCTACTACTTGCAGTGCTTCGCTACCTAACGTTAACTGCTGTTCCTTTCCGAGGCTGTTGAACGTTACCTTAGTCTTCTGCATATTGAGTTTTAAGCCTATCTTTCTACTTTTCCGGTCTAGGCCATCAATCATTATTTGCAGTTCATCCCCCGAGTTACTTAGCAAGGCAATGTCATCAGCAAATCGCAGATTACTGAGGTATTCTCCATCTACCCTTATCCCTAACTGCTCCCATTCCAAGTCTCTGAATACTTCCTCTAAGCAAGCTGTGAATAGTACTGGCGAGATCCTGTCTACTTGCCTAACACCTTTCTTTATGGGAATTTTCTTACTTTCTTTATGCAGAATTATGGTTTCTGTGCAGCCACTATATATATATATATATATATTGTAGTAGGGCGTTTATTGACGCTCAGATGGAGAGCTGTGAGAGCAGGACCTTGCAACGGCGAGCCCAGCGTACTTCTTCTTTGTCTTCGTCGCACAACGCACAGGTTCATGTCGATGGCTGAAGTGCTGACTATCACAGTACATTTTCCCCCCGGGTAAAAAAAAGGAGCCATCCTGGCGACTTATGGCGCGGAAAGCACAGCGGGGTCATAGAATGGCTTCAATCGGTTCACGTGAACTGTTTCACGACCACGGCGACGCAAGTCCGCAGAGGGCGTGACGGGCTCAACCACGTAGTTGACTGCAGATGTTTGCTGGAGGACCCTATATGGCCCGTGGTAGCGAGCAAGAAACTTCTTTGAAAGGCCAGGTGTTGTGGAGGGCACCCAGAGCCACACCAGTGTGTTCGGGAGATATGACGAAGCTTCGCCGGTATCACGGAGGTATTTTTGTTGCCACTGATTTTCTGTTGTGAGAGAGCGGGCGAGCTGACGGCATTCTTCTGCGTACGTGACGGCATCGGATAGCGGGGAAGATTCGGAAACGTCAGGGCGGTAGGGAAAAAGTGTGTCCATAGTACAGGGCGGCTCGCGCCCGTAAAGGAGAAAGAAAGGAGAGAATCCAGCAGTGGCCTGTGTCGCGGTGTTATATGCGTAAGTAACAAACGGTAGAACTTGGTCCCAATTGGAATGGTCGGTGTTCACGTACATAGCCAGCATGTCACCGAGAGTGCGGTTAAAACGTTCTGTCAGTCCATTCGTCTGAGGGTGGTACGAGGTAGCGGTGCGGTGTATGATGCGGCATTCTTTCAGGAGAGCCTCAAGAGCGTCTGATAAGAAAACGCGTCCGCGGTCGCTGAGCAGTTCGCGAGGGGCACCATGGCGAAGAACCAGGTTTTTCAGAATAAAGGCAGCCACGTCGCGTGCGGAAGCAGAGGGCAATGATGATGTCTCAGTGTAGCGGGTTAGATGATCCACTGCCACGATAATCCAGCGGTTGCCAGCTGAAGTTGTAGGAAGGGGACAGTATAGATCTATGCCGACACGATCAAACGGACGGGCAGGACATGGCAACGGCTGCAACGAAGCACGGGACTTGAGAGGAGTTTTTCGGCGTTGGCAAGACTGGCAAGAGCGGACAAAATGGCGGACAAAGCGGTACATTCCACGCCAGAAGAAGCGTAGACGCAAGCGCGTGTAGGTTTTCAACACTCCGCCGTGGGCGCACTGGGGATCAGTATGGAAAGCAGCACAAATTTCGGCGCGGAGATGACGGGGGATGACTAAAAGCCACTTCCTTCCGTCGTGAAGATAATTGCGGCGATAGAGCAGCCCGTCACGAATTGAAAAATGGTGAGCTTGGCGAGCAAGTGCCCGAGACAAACGACCTGGAGAGTGACTTGAAAGAAAGTCCAGAAGTGTAGATATCCACGGGTCGCGCCGCTGTTCCGTGGCCATGTCGATAGTGGCAAGCGAAGACAAATCGTAGGCGCAAATCTCATCAGACAACGAAGAGGGAGGCAGCGGTGTGCGCGAAAGAGCGTCTGCGTCAGTATGCTTGAGGCCTGAGCGATATATGACACGAATGTCATACTCTTGGAGGCGAAGAGCCCAGCGAGCAAGGCGGCCGGACGGGTCCTTGAGGGACGCCAGCCAGCACAGAGCGTGATGATCAGTGACCACATAAAATGGTCGGCCATAGACATACGGACGGAATTTTCCGATGGCCCAAATAATGGCCAAGCATTCTCTTTCCGTAACAGAATAATTGGACTCTGCCTTGGTCAAGGTGCGGCTTGCGTACGCCACCACATAGTCTCGGATACCAGGTTTGCGTTGGGTGAGAACGGCGCCTATCCCAATACCGCTAGCGTCAGTGTGAATCTCAGTTGGCGCATTCGGGTCGAAGTGGCGGAGGATGGGAGGCGAAACTAAAAGACGGCGTAAAGTGTTGAAGGCGTCATCACAAGCAGGTGTCCATGCGCAGAGGTCGGAGCTGCCGGAGAGGAGCTGGATGAGAGGAGCAATAATAGAGGCGAAATTTAAGATGAAGCGGCGAAAGTAGGAGCACAGGCCGATGAAACTTCGTAGCTGCTTCAGTGATTTTGGGCGTGGGAATTCGGCAACTGCACGAAGTTTGGTGGGATCGGGAAGAATGCCATCCTTAGAAACGACATGACCTAGAATTGTTAGTCGGCGAGCAGCAAAGCGGCACTTCTTCAGATTCAGTTGGAGGCCGGCGGTAGCGAGACAAGTGAGAACGTCCTTCAGTCGGAGCAGGTGGGATTGAAAATCGGTAGAAAAGACTACGATATCATCGAGATAGCAAAGACAGGTTCGCCACTTGAATCCACGAAGCACAGTGTCCATGAGGCGTTCAAATGTGGCCGGGGCGTTGCAAAGCCCAAAGGGCATGACGTTGAATTCATATAATCCATCTGGTGTGATGAAGGCAGTTTTAGAGCGGTCAGCGTCAGCCATTGGCACCTGCCAGTAGCCAGATCGTAAATCCAACGAGGAGAAGAACTCGGCGCCCTGCAAGCAGTCTAGTGCGTCATCGATACGTGGCAGAGGATAGACGTCCTTGCGCGTGATCTTGTTGAGCCGGCGGTAGTCGACACAAAACCGGAAGGAGCCATCTTTCTTAGGTACCAACACAACTGGAGACGCCCAGGGACTGTGGGATGGCCGAATGACACCACGACGGAGCATGTCGTCCACATGATCAGCAATTACTTGGCGCTCCGAAGCCGACACGCGATAGGGGCGCTGGCGCAAAGGTGCAGTTTTACCGGTGTCGATGGTGTGCTCTACGACAGACGTGCGGCCCAAGTCAGTTTGAGGAAAGTCGAATGAAGAAGCGAAGTTCTGCAAGAGGGCGACAAGTTGATTACGTTGCGCAAGTGGAAGATCAGCATCAATAGCATGTTGGAAAACGTCGGAGGGCGTCGAAGCGGTCGCAACATCGCAAGAGCACAGACTAACGTCGACGGAGGGGGTTGAGTCAGCAAGAGTGGTGATATGACTGGGATCAAGCTCTTCAAGACGTCCAATGCATTCGCCACGGAGCAGGACTGCTGGGCAAGAAAATGGGTTCGAGGCGTAAAGTGCACTCTTGCCGTTTTGAATTTCGAGAACTGCGAACGGAAAAAGGAGGCAGGGATGACGGGAGGTGGCTTCGGAAGGTGTAAACATCGCAGTCAAAGGAGTTACCCACTCACAAGACAGTGGTACGATGGCAGCAGAGAACGGAGGAATGTCGGTGTCATGGGCGACGAGAAGTTTTGCAGTGCGGGGAGGGGTATCACAGAAGGGGGCATCACAGAGGGGGGCGAAGGCAATTTGCGCACGAGCACAGTCAATAACGGCTTGATGAGTCGATAGAAAATCGTATCCGAGGATGATTTCATGCGAGCAGTTCGGCAGAACAATAAACTCGATGGGGTACAAGACGTCTTGAATGAGCACACGGGCTGTGCAAGATGCGGAGGGGTGAATGTGCTGTGATGAGGCGGTGCGGAGCGAAAAGTCGGAAATCGGAGTGGTCACTTTGCGAATTCGACGGCAGAGCGCTTCACTGATGACGGAGACGGCTGCACCGGTATCGACGAGAGCGAGAACTGTGGCGCCTTCTACAGAAACTTTGATAACATTAGCGGGACGACATGGAGGACTTGAGGAATTCGAAACAAGTGCAGTTCTTGCCCCCGGAACTGCGACTGTTAGTTTCCCTCAATGGTGCTGGTAGAACGTCGCAGCATTGGAGAAAGCGATCGGCGCCGAGAAGAATGTGATCGACGAGCGGTATAGGTTTGGCGATCTTGTGGGACAAATTGAGAACCGGGCGGAATCATTTGCGAGCGTGAGTCGGTATCGTACGGGTAAAGTCGAATGTCAGGCTGTGAAGGTTGGAGGCGCTGGCGACAAAGGCGCGCAACATGGCCCGGCCGACCGCAGGCATAGCAAATCGGAAGGTTGTCCGTAGTACGCCAAGGTTTCATAGGATGTGGGCGGAACCTTGAGGGTGGGGCTTGAAACGAAGGCTCAGCATGACGCGGTGAACGGTAGGCAGGGACCTGCACATAGGAGCCAGACGTGGGCGAAGGTGGTGGCCTAGCCGTTACTTGGGCATACGTGAGAGGTGCCGTCACAGGCGGCACCACGGGGTTGGACGGCAAGACATCAGCGACGTGTTCTTGTACGGCACGGCGTATAGCAGGGGCCAAAGATGGAGCCAGTTCAGGAACGAGGCGGCCCGAGTCTTGAAAATGGGGAAGGAGTGAGATCTGACGTGCGACCTCTTCACGAATAAAATCTTTGATCTTTTGATTCAGCTGGCTCCCTTCAGAAGTTGGCGAACCACCCAGGGCTAATGCGGATACGCCTTCGTCGCACACACTGGAGCGGCGCCTAGAAGCGCGCCGCTTGCGGAGCTCGTCGTAGCTCTGGCAAAGCTTCACGAGTTCAGTAACGCTGGTGGGATCTTTCGCTACCAGCATCTGGAAGGCGTCCTCAGAAATGCCCTCGAGGATATAGCGGATTTTGTTTGCTTCCGGCATGGCCGGGTCGACTCGTTTGCAGAGATCAACGACGTCTTCTATGTAGCTTGTAAAGGTCTCATCAGCGCGCTGAACACGATCGTGTAAACGTTGTTCGGCACGAAGCTTACGCACTGCCGGGCGGCCGAACACTTCCGCGAAATTCTTTTTAAATGTCGACCAAGATGACAGGTCAGCCTCATGGTTGCGAAACCAGAGGTTCGCCACGTCCGTCAGATAGAATATGACGTTACTGAGCTTGTATGAGTCATCCCATTTGTTGTAGCTGCTTACTCTTTCGTACGATGACAGCCAGTCGTCGACATCTTGATCGGCCGTGCCGCTGAACAAGCAAGGGTCACGCTGGCGCACGACGCCAGCACACATGATCGTGGGTGGAACGGCCGGCAGCGTCGAAGTGGACTCGTCTTGCATGGTGGTCGTAGATGGTAGTGTACGGCTTCGCAGTTCCAGTTTGGGTGGGATCGTTTCCGGCACCTCCGCCAATTGTAGTAGGGCGTTTATTGACGCTCAGATGGAGAGCTGTGAGAGCAGGACCTTGCAACGGCGAGCCCAGCGTACTTCTTCTTTGTCTTCGTCGCACAACGCACAGGTTCATGTCGATGGCTGAAGTGCTGACTATCACAGTACAATATATATATATATATATATATATATATATATATATATATATATATATATATTAGCACTTTCACGTACGGCTCGTCTATCCGCTGATTTCGCAATGCCTGCATCAGTGCCGAGGTTTATACTGAGTCAAATGCTTTTCGTAATCAATGAATGCTATGTATAAGGGCTGGTTATATTCCGAACATTTTTTTATCACCTGGTTGATGGTATGGAGATGATCGATTGTAAAGTACCGTTTCCGAAAACCTGCTTGATCCTTTGCTTGATTGCAGCCTAAGATTGTCCTGATTCTATTAGCGATTACCTTAGTAAATACCTTATACGTAACAGACAGTAAGCTGATTAGTCTGTAACTTTTAAGGTCCCTAGCGTCCCCTTTCTTATGAATGAGAATAATGTTTGCATTCTCATTCCGGTTCCGTCGATGACACCAGGCATTGCGTATAAAGGGTGGCCAGTGTTTCTAGCACGATATCCCCCCCCCCCCCCCGTCCATCAACAAATCTGTAGTTACCTGATCCTCTTCAGCTGATTTCCCCCTTTTCATAGTTTCTAATGCTTTCTTGACCTCGTCCTTCGTCACTGGTGAAACGTCTGACTGTTTTTCCTTACCGCCAATCTCATTACGGTCCTGACTACTTTGTCTACTGTAAAGATCTGTTTAGAACTCCTCGGCTACTTTGACTATCTTGTCCACATTCGTGATGACGTTGCCCGCCTTATCCCTTATCGCATACATGTGGTTTTCGCCTAAGCCAAATTTCTTCTTTACCGCTTTAAGGCTTCTCCCGTTCCTTACAGCATCCTCAATTTTCTCCATGTTATACTTCCTTATATCGGCCACCTTGCGCTTATTGATTAGCTTTGATATCTCAACCAATTCTATCTGGTCTGCTGGATTGGAAGCTTTCATGTGATCATACCTTGATGGAAAGAAAAGAAAATAGCACTCAAACCTGTTCCTAAAGGGGAGCAAGAATTGTGCTACAGATATTTACTAAGACGAGCACCTGCAATTACAATATTTTCTATTTATATCGCTTACGCCAGTAAGTTTGAATTAAGCGCCGATCGGACGAATATCGAAGTATACCTCATGCGAAAGCGTACATCGTGCAGTATATAAAAATAATGACACAACTATTACACCGCTGCGCCCCAGCTGCTAAACAATCCAGCAGGCTGCTGCAATAAGAAAAAATGACCCGATGAAACGTTCGATCACTCGCCGTTTTATCGCTGCAGCTTCGTCTGCTAGGTTCCTTCCGGCATGCTTGGAAGGAACCTGTCACGACGTGTACGGAAAGCGCTGAAACCAATTACACTTACAAAGTTAGAGGAGCTTAAGTCTTGAACTTTCTCAATATATCAAAAGTTATTTATCTGAATTCGCGAAATAAATTGTCAACACAATCTTCTTGGCGGCGTGTAGGTAAAGTTAGATTGCTCATCTATCAGCAGTCACTTGGAGTCAATAGACTTATCCTGCAGTTTATGCACCAGCGCTTAAAGCACGCCGTAGGAAGCCGACTTCGATGTCTACGGGGAAGAGCGGATTGATAGAAAGACGCCGGGGGTGATCCTAGTTCCGAGAACAGCCTAGCAGACGACGCTGGTAAAACACAAGTCTCAGTGCGCACGCGCGTACTTGCTGGTTTTGCCGCTTTTATGCGAGCGTAAACGGCAGCGGCTATGAAACGAACGAGGCCCGCAGTTCACAGACATCATTTACTCCCCGAAAATAGTGAATGGTGTAGTGTATCTGCAGGCGTAGAGAGAAATATATGAAGCGGCAGATCAAAAGAGCAGAGGCGTTCGCTGCGGCAGGAGATCGAGAGGAATGACAACGTGAAGAGCGTTCTCACCTCTGAGAAATATTCGTCTGGATCGCCGTTTTTGGTGGCTTTCACCTGAATCCGAATTAAAGGCAGCGCACGAAGACAGGTCTAGCCGGGTCTACGAGTCACGATTGAATGAATCTTTCGGCGGGAGAGCGCAACGGCCGCAATTATTTACGGACCGGCTTCGCCGGCTGGATGGCACATAGCCAAACACGACACGTACTTCCATCGACTTGCACAAGATGACGCTAGGGTCGCAGTGGGTGGCGCTCTCGTGCGACGTATCCTGTCACTACAGCATAGCAGCGGGGTTTTTGAATGTTCGAGTGTGGGGGTAGAAAATTGGTTCACAGGAAAGGAAAGGCGCAGTAACTGTCACACTTGCTCTGTGGACACCCGAACCGCGCCGTAAGGGAAGGGAGGAAGGTGGGAATGAAAGTGGAAAGAGAGAAAGAGGAGCCGTAGTGGAGGGCTACGGAGTAATTTCGACCACCTGGGGATCTTTAACGTGCGCTGACATCGCACAGCACACGGACGCCACTTCGTTTCACCGCGTTTTATAGCTGACAGCACCTAAGAATGGTTAGATTTGCTTTTGCATTTTGGAATCAAAACGTAACAAATAAAAACGGTGAGATGGCGTGAATGCATTTCCCATTATAAAGTGGCAAGGCAAACAATTGATGTGACAGATTTGCGCGAGCACCCTTTCGCTTATTGCCCTCGCAAACAAGAAATAAATGGTTTATTTTTCCTCGCGGCATGGAGTCCGCGATAAGAGAAGGAAGTTCTTAGTTAACAGTTACCTGGAAAGAGACGGTAAGAATGCAAACTACAATGCCTTTGGCCTTTATACTGCTCCCTCGGATTAAAAAAAAAAGACATTTGCAGGTAGAGGCGCTCTGTGTACGTCTGGTTTGAATTTTATTCATTTCTTTAGCGCTCTTACGTTCCCACATGAGCAGACTTGTGCAGCTTCGTATCAGCTACTTCTGCAATTTATTTCAATCATGCACTGTCTTGAAAAAAAAAAAATGAGTTTTTGAAAACATTTGTACGGCACTGGTATTCTTGAACATTTCAAGAATAATTTAAACGGGAGGATATATGACTGGGAGCTTTCATGCATGTATCTTTAAAACAAACCTGCTGTGCCTATAACGATATTGTAAAATAGTCTAAGGTATTTGCGTCTGTCTTGCAATAGAGGCAACTCCAAATGTTTGCTCATCTGACGGGAGATTTCAGGGAAATTACAGTTTGTGGACACAAACCTTGCTGCTCGTTTTTGAATTCGTTCAAGTTCGCTACTTAGTGTTTTTGTTTCCGGATCCCAAGTCGCACAACCATATTCTTTGATGCGACGCCCGTTTGTCAAGTAGAATGTCCCCTTCAAATCAGCAGGTGCCTGCTTGAAATTGCGCTTTAAAAATTTCAACACACGGCTAGCTTTGGCAGCGATATGGTTTACGTGGTCTTTCCAAGAAAGGTTATTTGCGAAGATAAGACTTAAGTACTTGTGATTCTCAACAAATTATAAGTTTCTGTCACCTAGATGGTATTGGGTAGGTAAAGGTTACATTTTATTTGTAAATTGCGGAAGTTTACATTTTGAAAAATTTATAGTCGTATTTCATACTTTGTAGCATGCTAAGACAGAGTCGAGGTCACTTTTCAATTGATAGGAGTCGCTTACACAAGTGACTGCCAACAATGTCAGCATACAGTCTGACCCGGCTGGAAACCCGACCAACTATATCATTGATAAATATTAAGAAAGGAAGAGGGTCCAAAATTGATCCCTGAGGAACAGTTGATAAAACCGCAATTTGGGATGAACTTGAGTCTTCAAGAATAATGCGTTGGTTTCTACCGACGAGATACGCTCCGAGCCATTTCAGCAGGGTAGGAGTAACTGTGAGGCTAGAGAATTTCACTTGTAATACATTATGTGCGAAAGATTCCAAAGCTTTTTGAAAATCCAAATACATGTAGTCAATAGCGCTTGCGAGCGCGGGCTAGTTGGCTATACGACTGATTTTTGTATAACCATGCAGCGCCAGAGGTCGTCGGAGGGATATGTAGTCAACTTGTTTACCATGCATGGTAAATGTGAAAGCTAACATCGTGAGCAAACTGTATCAGTTGCATATCGCAAGAAAATCTCTTTCTGAAGTCATGTGGCATTGGACAAAGAAGGTATCGTGGAAGTGCTTAAATAAGTTAGTGGGAGGGTCCCAGTGCAGTCTTCTGACTATGGGACCCTCGTCTGTATTTTTATGCACTTTGTAAACATGTTCAGGCTAATAAACTTTCACTTTCAATTTCAAAATGATGTTCTCTAGTGATTTGCATATGGCACTTGCAAGGAAAATAGGCCTATAGTTACCAGTTTTTGTTTTGTCGCCACTTTTATATGAAGGAACTATGTTGGCGCTTTTGTAGTCAATTTTCAAGGCGCCGACATCATTGATTTTTGAAAGAGTGTTGCTTAAAAGGGACAGACAGAAACTGCACAGTTCTTCAAGGTGAGTTCGAATTACGGTCAAAACCGGGGGCCGTGTTTACCCTGCAGTTGTGCAAAATTAAAACTATTCCTTCTACTAGGAAATCTATACCATCCATTTCCGTAAACTTATTCACAATGTGTAAGCAGTTGGTAGGGCATCACGATAGCGAAAACACTGACTGAAAATGAAGTATAAACTGCTCAGTCTTGTCTTCCAGATTCGAGCTATAGTTGACGTCATCTATAATACTCCACTTACTTTTTAGATACTTCCATAAATACTTCCATATGTTTACAAATGGGCATACATGCTTTTGCAACGGAGCCGAGCACTCCGTCAACTACAAGAACGAGCAAGTGACAGTGTACCTGCTGTCAATGGTCAAAGCTCAAATCTCCACTCGCACATCTGGCTAGTTGTAGGTCAAGGTGCTTTCCATCTTCAGCTGAGCTTACACAAGACATAGTGGAGCTTTGCGCTTTATAGGGGCCGTGTGTATTTCTGAAATTTTGGCATAGTTGTTTTGCGCTTGACCAAGGCACGACAAGAGTAAATTTATGACGGGCTGATGATGGCAATCTAACAGACAATCCCAAATCCGTTAATCAGACGTAACTATCTTTGGTGACGGTGGTGCACTGAATCTGTATTCTTTCTGCCGAACCTGCGCGATTGTGGTGCTTCGCCCTGCGTCTTCTTTAGAGAGCGGAATGACCACTCACGTACTAACTGGGTTGGCAGATTTGATACACAAATATAGGCTAGTATTTCCAAAAATGAGGAGCAGACTTAAGCTGCACCTTAACAATAGACGCAATAAAGCTTTTAACTCCTGCTTTCTACTGCGCATATGTTTAGGCGTTTGTTTTAAATATCTTAATTTTAAAATTATTATTGCTCATACACCAGTACACTTTCGAAACACACGTTACTAACTAGTTCTGACCCAGGCGTATGTACTAGGTGTCCTCTGATAAGTTTGGCACTTATTATTAGCAAAGGTTGCGAACCTAGAACAATGCAATGGCACTGTTAATCAGCTTTTTTTTTTCTCGCCGAAATCTTATTTCGGCAAATTTAGGAAAGTATATGAAGGAACCTACTTTAAACCGTAATGACTCCCTTCCGCGTAGCTCTGTTTCTCCGTATCTATCAGGTTATTCTCGCGGCATTTCTTCAAAAACAAAATGCTATAAACAGTTCATGTAAATATAGCATGTATTCAGGCCATTAGGCACCATGTTTAGAAATACGAGAGCCTTCGTGATCGACGAGTTTCGCATTCGCCTGGCATGCAAAAGATCTCGGCTCAAACACCAACGGCGGGATGTTAATTCGTTCCATAAATGCCCCCTTTTGAGCATTCCCATCTCTATTTTTGGGTTCATTTATATATTTCATCATTTTATTTGTTTTAGTTGAATATCGGGGTGACTGAAATTTTCGCGCGATATGCGCCTGTGAAATTATGACCCTGTCGACTAATGAGCATGTTTGGTATCGCTTCCGTAGTCCGTTGCTGAGGAGGTGGGCTTTCATTTAAAAATGAGAATGAAGCTGATGAAAACATCAATAATAGCCCCGGTACCTATCTCTATATTTAGATGTGCCAGCCCGCAACGGTGCTCAGGGGTAAACACTCTAACGCTGAAATAATCAAAATTACATGAAATTATACAATATATTGGAAAATCTATCATTGCAGTCGATTAGGCGTTCTAAAAAAAAAAAAGAAAAAAAAAGGCGCTACCTTATGTTTCATCCTATACCACAAAATCATCCCTCACGTGGAACTGTTGTTTCTGCGAAATTATCAAACAGCTTCATGCCTACGTAAAATATTTTAGGGTAATGGCAGAAAGTGAAGTGGGACTCAAGAGACTTCTGATGCGCGTACAAGAAGAGAGTGAGAAGTTTGGGCTTAAACTGAACATTAAAAAGACAAAGATCATGGCGTCTTGCCCTATCAAGTCCTGGAGCATCAATGGACAACAAGTGGAAGCTGTGACAGATTTTCTGTTCTTAGGCTCCAAGATTACCTCGGAAGGAGACTGCAGCCATGAAATTAGGAGACGCCTGCTTCTGGGAAAGAGAGCAATGGTTAGTCTTGACCGCCTAGTAAAGAGCAGAGACATTAGTCTGCCAACCAAGATCCGTATAACTCGTGCTATGGTCTTTCCAGTTGTGATGTATGGATGCGAGAGTTGGACTGTGAAAAAGGCTGACCGCCGAAGAATTGACGCGTTTGAATTGGGGTGCTGGCGAAGACTCTTGAGAGTTCCTTGGACTGCCAGAAGATCAAATCAGTCGATATTGTCGACCATAAACCCCTACTCCTCATTGGAGGGTCAAATTTTAAAGTTAAAGCTCAGCTACTTTGGTCATCTGATGAGAAGAGAGGAGTCGCTGGAGAAAGATTTGATGTTGGGAAAGGTGGAGGGTCGCCGGAGAAGGGGTAGGCAGCGAACGCGATGGTTAGATGGCATCCTCGAGGCACTGCAGATGAAGTTATGTGATGTTAGGAAGATAGTGAGAGACCGGAAAGCGTGGCGTGACATGGTCCATAGGGTCACGAAGAGTCGGACACGGCTGAACGACTAAACTGAAACTGAAACTGAATTATTTTGAAATTCGAAGATAGAGTAACTGTGCGGAAGACATTAGCTGCCACTAAGTAGAATCGTGGGAATACTAAATTGAAACCGTCACGACGTAGCAACGAAAGCTATACTTCTATATTTTCCTATTGTTTTCCCGTGCTTGTATTGTTTTTCTTGTACTTATTTGCTTTGTATTTTGCTTTATCTTTTTGTTATAAGGTTCATAAAACGTTAAATCTCTAACCACCCCCCCCCCCCTTATGTAATGCCTCCGGTCCCTTAAGGTGAAATAAATGAAATGAAATGGTTTTCAGTGCCTTATGACTATACGTTTGCATAGGCAAAATCTCACGAAAACCCGAATATGCCAACAGTACGTCACAAACACGCATTTAGAACCAGGTCGAATATTTTGTAGAGGGATAATACTTCCGACTTCTCATCTGATTGCATGGTTCTTACAGTATTAATGCGCTCATTTCGTCTTATTTACGAATACAATTAAGGCTGCTCTCTTCACGTGATGTCCCTGATAGTTTGCCACTCCACGTCATATTCATAACAAGGGGCAAAAAGTTCAGGAATCGAGAATTTTCGCCCTAATTTTTCACATGCGGGAAACAGTCTTTATCCTTCAGCATTGCCGCCTACTAGGGCGCTCTTCTTTTTGTGATTTCCATACAATATCTTCCCGGCGAATTTAAACAAACCTATAGCGCTGTACGCCTGTTTTGTGATAGTTTCCGAACAAATGTCTCTATTTTCGTTCTCACACATTTTGCTTTATTAAAAGCAACCCATTGACCCATATAACGTTCCGTTTTTATTATTATAGGTATTTTACATTTCCTATATATGCTGTCATTTCTTTCTTCTTCGTGTACACTCCATGTTTTTAACCACCATTTGCGCCCCCGCTGTCATTTTTCATATTGCAGTTCTATGCACTAACCGGACTGCAATGTGAATGCTCTTATAGCTTCTATTTATATAGCTCCTGAAAATGTTTCCGAAGGGGTCAGGATGTGTAAAGTTGTTTCCCTATATATTCATTTTGCAGAAATAAAATATCCTGAAGAATTACCGCTGACAGACGACTGCAACGAGGTTTCAGCTCAACAGAGTGCCCTCATTATTTTGCATTTATTGCCTTGGAACAGTTTGTGCAAGAGATATCTATGAGGCCCTGAAGCACCCGGATCTGTCGTGCTCCTTTCTATACTCGTTTCCAGGAGACATATTACTCCTCACCACAGACTACATCATCTTGCAAAAAAACTTTGGAGAACAATATGGAAGCGTTATAAGCGACCTAGACATAAAAACTAACTGTACAGAAAACTCGTATTAGTTTTAACATTCTCGGAATGGAACGCAGTTTACGCTAAGTAGTGACGCGCTGGAGGCGGCGGGAGTAGAAATCAGAAATTTAAATTTAAATAACCAGAGGAGCAAGTTCGGGACGGTTCTCATTCATCAGCGCTCTCAAAAATTAATGGAAGATTATCTGTATTCCCCAAGCGGCAAGAGTACAACAGTTGTACGTTACCGCTACTGACCTACGGGGCATGAACTGGAGGCTGACGAAAAGGTGTGAAATGAAACTGAGGACGAAGTGGAGAGCTATTGAAAGTAAAAAGTTGGCGCAACCTTTACATAGGTGAAGAGAGCGAAGCAGATAGTGCATGAACTCTGGGAACAAAGGCGAGTCATTGACATGGCATTCGAAATTGAAAATGAGTAATGTGCACTGGCAGGCCACGCATTGTATTAGGAAAAAAAAGGTAAACGTTGATTATTAAATGTAACGAGCTGTATACCACGAGAAAACACAAGCCTGTCTGGGACATGAGGGGAACGGGGAGGGAGGGGGGGGGGGCGAGAGTAATGAAGCAACTTATGATGATGTCTAGATGCCAATATTCTTTACGAAGATATCTTTTGCTGCCCCTTTGTGGAATGCAGTACAGAGCTTGGTTATTAACGCTTAGTGATTTGACTCTCGCCCCGTGCATGCGTGTGGCAGGCCTTCACGGAGCTTTCACATATTAATCATGACGAGGTCAAGCGGTTAGGAGTTGCAGCTATTGATAAGATGTGTCAGCTGGCCGCGGTCATTACCTCGGTTTGCGTTAATGCAGCTCTACGCTGGTTCTCATGCATGCATGTAGTTCATGTATTTTTCCTTGTTAACGACGTAGGAAAAGGAAAAAGCGTGTCATGACTGCATTTTTGGCTAAGAAGCCTTTACGCAGAGCTTTAGTATTCAGACTTCGGCACATAATTCATCTCTTTGCATGACGTACCGGTTAAACGTGGTTTAGTGTGAAGTCCTCTCTGGAGCCTGCATGGTGCTTATTTCATTGCTTCGGTGTGTACATGCGTCATTAGGTTAACTTAACAGCTCGCATTAGCGCATCATACCTCGCTGTATATCAGAAACAAATATTTAACATCTTGTGTGTTATTTAACATGTTGCGAGTTAAATGGATTTCAGACTGGTGAATACGGCGCCGATAAGGCGCTTAGGCTCTGAACAAAAAAATATTCGATTCATGTGAAGGGAAACATCACCCACTGACACCAAGACAAGCGCGAGCGAGTCTTTCCTTAGCGTTAAACAATATGATACGAGCATGTAAAAATAAATATAAATGATTAGAAAGCAGAACAAGCATCCGGAAGGCTCCTGTGTTATCCGAAATAACTGCTTTCAAATCTATCTCCCGGGGGTGTGAAAAATGCAGCTACGACTATGGATGTTCGATGGATGTTAGTTGATGTTGCGTTTAAAGTATACCCTTGAAAGTTCAGCGGCGCCGCATTTGTCCATAACGTACGGCCGAGTATCTTCTGACCGTCAGTGAAACGTGGAATGTGATCTAACGGGAGAGATGGGGCTTGAGGTATTCCTCTTACAATGCTTATGGTATCAAGGCTGGCACAATCCAGGCGCTCGTCACGGTAACCACGTGTACTGACTGATTTTGGAGCCGTGTTATGAGATATATATGAAAGGAGCGAGAAGCGAGATGAAGGAAACTATAAAGGATATTTTTTGTTCTCGTCAATGAGCGGTTTTCAGAAGCGCTCTGGACAATTGTTTAGAGGGAAAAGTTAACGTGTTTGAATGCTGCGGTAAACACAGGAAAACGAGCAGCTCCTAACACAAATGCTAGTAAACGGAAATTAAACCTGAACTTGACCGTTTGCTTCTCAGAACGACGGCCTTGAACACAACGTTTAATTATTAACGCCATATCTTCCACTTAAACGGCATTTTTGTTTTGTAGGCGATTAGTTTAACCACATGGAGTGCAAACAATAACGAATGAGAAGAGATGCGCATTTTAGAGCTCTGTTTAAGAAACAGGTGGCCAAGAAATAAAGCAGGCTCCAAGGAGAAAAAAAAAAGAAACTGCTAGAAGTGTAGCTACAATAATATTTCGTATAGATAAAAGTAGCGTTATAGATTGAAGCGAACTCACCTTTTCGTCTCAGCGCAGTCACGTCTTTTGCTGTAACTTAAGGTGCGAATGATGATTTCTTTGCACCAAATATTAACCGCAGTCGAACAAAACGCTCACTATGCTAGCCACAGATGGGAGAGGCAATAAAAACGACGCGTGTCATCTAGATTGAGCATGGATTCTTAACACATGCGTCGACCCCGTCCTGAAAGAGGTGATCTGTCTGGTTGGGCTCCAACGACGGTTGCGGTTCCTGCGCCGTCGCCCGTGTGCGAGGGATTCCTTTTCCGCATTTCTTTTGTTTGCATCGCGGGATGCGTAACGTGAACTCGTCCGTGTCGACATGAGCCGGCAGCTGTCGTCTCGCGTCCGGCGCTAGCGGGGAACTCGGTGAGCTAGTATACGAAAGTTTTGCATGGTCTGAGGTGGCGAGACATCCTTTAGAAGGCACTTACCATCCAAACACAACGAGTTAAAAACCAGCTTGGGATGGCTGCCAGTGTGTGCGCGTGCGTTCCTGCGTGCACTGAGACGTAACGTCGGGACAAGTGTCAGCGAGTACATGTCTACTCTTATTTAGTTCTTTAAAGAGCTACATATGTCGAACTACAATGAGAAACAATGTAAACTAGTTCGAAGAAGATTGCTAACGATAATTTTCGTTGCGTAACTACAGTAATTTCTTCCCCTGAAAGGTGCCCATAAATGTCTAAACGGTGCATGTCATTTATTTCGAATAAGTAAACAATATCTGTTGCGAAACAGCGTAAAAAAATTCTTTTACGTTTGCTTCACACTTTTCATAATCAGGAGAACACGAATTTTCTACAGAGCAGAATAAGCATGTTATTTAGTGGTCGACTTGACAGACCATAAGAAGACTGCGAAACTTGGCGGTATTGATAGGTGTCCTTATTTCCTGCTCAATTTTGACTGCCTGACTGTCTGCCGTTTATAACAAAGCTTCTCGCTTTTGCATTAGGTTTTTTCTTTCTTGATATAAATAGACCCCTATCCATCTAACTCTGTCTTAAAAGAAATTCTGCGAATTGCACAGAGTGCATTTGGGAAATGTGAAATCCAGAGCGCTGCCGCTGTACACGGTGCGTCGTGCTGCTCTTTTGCTAGTAAAGGTGCTCGTACCGACTAGCAGAAAGTTCCTTTCCTTGGCGCACGCTAGTTGCAGTGCACTTGCAACCGTGAGATTGATTGTAGGCGTCGCTGCTGTCGCGTGGTGTTCTACGTGACATTTTCATGCAACCTGACTGTCACCTGACCTTTTCACGTGATACTCCTATAGCAACTTGCAATCTGGGACCCATGCCTCGGCACTTTTTGTGACCCGAGATTGAGCTTTTTGGTAAGCCACAAGTCATGACTATGGCTCATAACTTTTATATTACTCAACAGAACCCATTAACCATGCCTTTAGTCATGACTGCTAGATAATTACTCATGACTATAACAACAATGACTCAGACGACTATGTTAATGACATATGACACACCGTTTATGTACTACGTGTAATACATATTCAGACATGAGTGCTAATTCCACTATCTAATGACTTCCTGTCACACGTTATATTTTGCTTGCACCTTTGCGGACACAGTTCGTGAAAACATAGCCTAGTACAACCCTTTCGCCTCAATAAAGGCACGAACATCTTTTACACAAGATTGTACCTCAATTTGGGGAATATTCTTAAACCTATTTCTTGAAATCCCCTGTGGATGCAGTCCCAATATATTCGCCCTAAAAAGAATACCAAGTTCGTCGTTCACCATAAATTCCTCCAGGAGAAGTCTTTCGCTAACAAGCGACAAATGTCCAGCATCTTGACTTTGTGCTTACGTCGTGAAGTCAGCAATATATTGTCACGTTTTGGTGACCTGGGTCGATGACACAATTGAAGACACAGGCTTGATGGTACTGAAATTAACTCTTTATTGGGCTTACTTGCGCCCTCAAAAGAACTAAGCAACTCGGCGGCGGCGATAGCAACAAACGTGCTGGTCGATCGTCGAACAAAGAATGCCCGTCACACTCGTCAACGCTCAATTAAGAGGCTTCACAGAACAATTTAGATAACTTCTCAAACAGCTACCAGCACGGGCTGGAACATTGTGGAAAGACACCCGAGTGGCCGGAACCTTCGAGACAGATCTCGGTGCATCTTGCGCTACAACAATACTGATAAAGGTGTGACTCGCAACATCGAGCATTAACAAACAAAGGTTACGGAACTGATACGCGGTCCAGAATCAGAGTGATAAGCCTGTATGCCAGCGGCTGTTAAAAAACAACAAATACAGTTTTGATGGTTTCGCGGCAATATAGTAAATACCATGGACCGCCTGTGAAAGAATACAGATATGGCTGAGTGTCGCCGTTGGCTTTTCTGCGATCTCCGAGAAGTAGTAGACTCGTTATTTAGGCCTTAACTTACATTTTATGAGTCCCAACGTTCCATGAAAGTAATTTCATATTTTTCGCCTACCTAACTGAGGCTCACACGCTGGCGCACGAAGCGACGGCTAAAATAGTTAAAACTCAGCAATCAGCAGTTTAACTTGCCGCACAATTGCAACAGTCAGGTAATCTAATGGTGCACGAAGCACTTGATGAGAAATGTGCGTCAATCTCAAACGAAACCTGTAACCATATATCGGTAACTATAATTCGCTTTCACATTTTCCATTCACATTTTCCATTCACACGCTAGATGGAAATCTTATTGGAACGGTAGGCGCATAATTTACACATAACGATGCCTTTGTTCAACTAGCCGGTTTGCATTAGAGGGTAGGGCGTCTTATGGATAGGGCCGCCGAGGAGGTCTGCCACTTCTGGTGGGCCCCGAAGGCTTTATCCTGTGTACGTTGGCCTCTTCGATTCTCTCACACATTGTAAGCGGGCAGTTTTTCTTTGTTCAGGGAGCTCTCACTAGACTTCAAGAAGCGGCCACCTCCACGTTGATCCTTATTCCACCTTCCCGCCTTAAATAAGTAGTTTTAGTAGTTGGCAGCGTCTCGCAACTTTTTAATACAAAATGTTAAAAGTCCCAAAGTCGCAGAAGCTACAAATAAATCAGTGTGTGGCCAAGTATTCTAGCAAAAAGTAAAAAAAAAAGCAATAAAAGAACAGTATGCGACAGTGTCCGGCACCTAGAAATAATCTCCATATGGACCCCATATGATCATAGCGATGTATAGGAAACTCAGAAGCGTTTCTAAGTAGCCGAAATTAGTGGCAGAAACACATACAAACAGATTCAAATATATACAAATATACAAAAAAAGTATGTATTCGTCGTCCCAAAGAAATCTCTGACGGGGCAACTCTGGTGCGGAAGCATTATGAAGTTTTCGAAAACAACAGAACGAACCACCTATTCAGAAACTTTACTTCCAGAAACGCCCTCAGCGTGCTGAATGTTTATTGAAATACCTTGATCATTGCACAGGCAGAAAGGTAACAGAATAAAATGAGACGAGACGTGGTACAATATTGAGACGTTTTATGCATTGTAATGTGCTGAATGCATTCCTTTTTTTGTTGCAAGCTCAGGGACGCCTTTTAGAAAAATGTTAGAGAAAACTTCAACTTTACCTGTGCATTTTCATAAATGCATGATTTTCAATGGCAAAACACAAAATACAGGTGATTGCGGCTGGCTTTTAAAAAGCTTTTAATGAAATATTCAGTATTTGAGGTTTTACTAAACTGCGCCTAGCGTCACAACACAGGCTCTTTTCTCCCGCGCATTGAGGCGGCCACAGCTACCATCATATCTGCAAATTTGTCCTTGCCATTAATTTGCCGGAACGTTTATCTAATATTTATCACATTACGTTCCCTTCACATACACTTAACTTAACATACACTTAAAAGCTCTTGCAGTGGTACTTGAGACCGTACAGTTCTTCGACGATACGGAAAGCTTGACTACGAGGTCATTTCCGACGGCACGACCCACATCCCATTGGCGCCGGGCGAGCCCAGAAGTCATTCATGTCGCTTGAAATCATTTTATGCGTGCTGAAGGCCCGATCTATTTTAATTCCTAGTATTTTGCTTGCCTTTCCGTGTTTAGTTTGTAAACATCGAGGCGATGCCTTTTTTGAGGGGGAAGTAAGGCTGCAAACCATTCTGATCTTTATTTGTTCTTTTTCGACGGCCTCCGGCGTGCGGTATTACTACTGATTCTAGCGCGCTGATCAAATCTGTATTACTTATTTGTACATGCTAGTTGACGCGAGACGACACCTTATCAGTTTCATTGTCGCACAAGATGCATCTAGATGTATCTTGAGGACTCCAACCACTCGCCTGTGTTTCAACAATGTTCCAGGGTATCTGCGGCTTTAGATGTTTCTTCGGCGCCTTTAAATTAAGCGTTGACGGGTGCGGCTGGCATTGCAAGTTCGACGAGCAGAGAGAACGTTTATTTTTGTTCTTTTGCGGGCGCAAGTCAGCTCAGCAACGAGTTAATTTCAGTGCGATTACGCCTTTCTTCTCTTTTAGGGCTTACGGCTTTGTCGCCACCGCGTGACTGTATAAATCCCCTTCCTTGAGAAGCCCTACAATAGTGCCTGTACATATATTATGGTGAGGCTACCAAAAAAAAAAACATAAAATAATGTGGTTCTAGCCATGCCACTAGGTATAACGGAGACAGCGGTACTCGCTCACAATATATCCCGACTAAGTTCGCTAATTTTTCGTTAAGCTGAAAACATGTATTAATCACCATCATCATCATCAGCCGGACAATACACAACACCAGGGCGAAGGTCTCTCCCATATTTCTCCAATTAGCCCTGTCCTGGGTTAGTTGCACCACTTTATTAGTGCTGTTGCAGCAATGGAGAGGCAAGCGGACGCTTAATTCAAATCACAAGCCATATTTCATTCATATTCCTCGGAACGTAATGAACTTCCCGGAAGCGCGATGGGGAGCGTGCCTTGTCTGCACTGCATGGGCCACATGAGTTTTGCAACACGTTGAGGCCACCGGCGGCAGGACTCTCCATTTACAGCTGTACATGTACGTCATTCCGAAGCTCTTGGAAGCAGAAAAAAGAACTAACCCAGGTGTCCTCAGCCACTTGTTTTGGTTATGGAATACAGCATGGATATAGGGAACATAGAGTTTCTTACCTTACCTAGAGGGAAAGCTGTGCTGCCGTCTATGGGAGTTTACATGGAGTTTCCAGACGGCCAGTTCAGCCACCATGGGCGCTCAAAGCATCATGGGCCGGAGAGCTACCGAGTGCAGAACTACAACTTTTGGCCAAAATTAATGCAAAGATAAACGTTGTTCTACCATAAATAATGTCCTAAGATTGAATATTGTGACTGTAAATTGCAAAAAGAGAGAGAAACAGAATGCCAGTGTGAGATTTATCCAATATAAGCGATGGCCCTTTCTCCTATTGGCTTAGTTTTGAGCAGCACAAATACCAATATTTCGCAGTTAATAGGCACACTTTGAAACAAAAAAAATGTTATGAAAATATTTATCGTTGTGCAATCACTTAAGGAAGTTTTTAGTGGCATTTCGGGAAACAGAAACCATTTATTGGCGACGTCTGCTTTTGCGCCTTCGCTACTATGGCTTTCGCGGTCTATGTACGCACCTTCAGATGATGATGATAAGAAAAAAGAAACATTGCAGTAACGCCACTCCACGTACCCGAGAAAAACCGAGAGTCCCGCAACAAGTAGCACACCGGCCCATGATTCTTAGCGCGCCCATGGTGGCTGAAGTGCAGCGCCCTCAGCTTTCCCTCTAGTTAGTGTAAGGAACTCTATGATAGGGAATGACCGCGTACCTCATTCTACGGCCGATTGTTTGACGTTCCGATACAAGTTTCGATTGTTTAGACGATTTAAACATCTTTTAAATGGCAAATGGCATGGCTGTGTTTACGCGACATATGTTTGTATGCCTAATTAAATGCATGGACTAGGCAGTATTGAAAGAGAGATCTTTGTTCAATTTGGCTAGCGACAAATCTTGCTGTAAAATAGGATGTACACTGGAAAAACAAGGAGGACAAGTGCATTTAAAAATCTTAAAATATTAAAATGTTTTCGAACAAACTTTCTGGTGCAAGAGAGTGGACGAAAGGACTTAATAAACATCAACAGCACTTATAAAATCGCGCCCGAAATTTCCGGTTTGCAAAAATCTAAAACAAAAAAAGATATCAAGTATTACTACTGGGATGATATTAATCAATCAATCCAATCGATCAATCAATCCATCAATCAGCCTTTTACTTTCTATAAATTGGAAAAGGAGGCAGGACTAAAAGCTCACAAGCCTGACAACGGTCCTGCCCCCTTTTTTCACATTTGCATTGCATCAGACAAGCGGAATCTTTGATCACAAACATTTGAGACAATAAATACTGCGCTATACATTATAACACGAAAAAATATAATACCACACCATGAAAAAAAAGAAACAAAAAGTACCAATACAAAATAAATGCAGTGTAATCAGAAAAATGTGTTCAGAAAAAATACTTAATAACATTATCTGATGCATTAAAGGGCCAAACAGTTTTTTGTTGAACTTATTTATTAGCACTGACAGGGAATAAGAGAGATTATTCTGGGTAATATGCCTCAGGTGGCGGAATTAACCACGTTTCTTTATTTCTGGTTTGTGGAATATGGGTGTTCGCTTATGTGCCTCGTCCCTCGGCTTCATTTTAACAGGATGCTTGAGGATGAGGACGATGGCGCTTCGGACGCAGGCACTTGTGGTGCATAACGAATGGAATGTATATGTATCATCGGCGAGAGCATGAATTGATTATTGCTTTAAACTTTTTATATCGAGTTATAGGTGAGCACGAATTTTTCGTCCGCGAATCTAAAGACTTGATAATAACAAAAACGGTAATGTACTTTTTTTTTTTCAAGTCCTTTCGGACATCGTTTAGGAAGCGCCAATGCGTAATGTGTACTCGTGCTTTATCTCACGTGTTCGCATCATCCGAGAAAGAATCGCCGGCGCAAAACATCAGCAAAGCAGCTTGGCACATGCAGTTCGGCAGTGCAGGTTATCACCGATATCTTCATCTAAACGCAAGAACCGCGCACAGGAGCACGCGAGCGGCTACGCTAGAGACGCAGCAAAATGGCCGATTCCAAAACGCCGTTTGCCTTGGCTTCGATGCCAAACAACCAAGGCTTAGCGACGACCAGGGAGCAGCGGACGAGCGGAGTGCTGTCGGCCGCAGCGCTCGCGGACGGCATCTCTGCGGTAACCTGGCGGCATCCGGTGCTGTACCTAACCGGTGCGAATTTGCGTGCTTTTGCGATGCAGCTGAGGGCAGACATTTTTTGACGCACGTTCCATTTATTTATCAACACGCCGCACAAATGGTCGATACTGCAAAGACGAGACGTGACTACAGTACGCGTTTGCTGCGCCAGCTGTGGGTACGCGAAGGTTGACGCTGCCTATTTTATGCGCTGATCCTGAAATATCGTTACAAGCAGACGTGTACAATCGGTACGGTGTTGAATCAGACCAGCTCATGCTCTTTTCGCACTCCGGCGTCGACGCGCACTTTCAGTCAGACGCCATCACCTTCTCGGTTAACTTTGCGAACCGAAGCGCCAAGCTTAGGGGTTCATGCATGCAATGCATGCAGCACTCCAGCTGATGACTTAGTGGCCATCGCTGCTGCAGTCAATGGCAGCCTGTCGTGGCTTGTGCCTCTCAGTAGTTTTGAATTATAGGTACTCACATCAGAATAGAATCTCATCAGAATCTCACCGCCACACGAGAACCGAGCAGCCCGCGTATTTCAAAAAACCCAGTTTTTTTTTTAATTAATAGTAAATCGCTGCCTTTGTTCCAAGCAGTTGTACTTTGAGGGAACGCTCGAAAGCATTCATTCTACACATCCAAAACGTTTATCAGGGACCTTTCTAGCAATTTCATAGCCCCTTTAAACCATCTTCAGCTAATTGGCCCAAAACGACTTACTCTAATACTATCGGCAAATTTGCAGGCTTGCTTTCTCTTGGAACCCAATTTATAGAATGTAGCGACCACTGGTCATCTTGCTTTCTTGTTACGTGTCCCTTCCTTGTCATTTCTTCTTTTTGATTTCGACTGGATTTATTAACTCGCGTCTGTTCTCCGATCGAGTTTGTTCGATATCCACAACTTAAGGTGTAGATAGTTGTGGCTGAACTTAAAAAAAAAAAAAAACACTGTATTTGAGTGCGCTGAAAACCTCTCCATGTGGGACTTTTCGTCCCTCTAATGGAGGGCCGTTCATTTTCGAACTACAGGTTCTCGTGTGCGTCTCCAAATTTTGCCATTTCGAAGAGACAAAATAAGGCGAAACGGCCATGCATTTTTTTCTCGGTAATTTCGTTAAAATAGGAAAAAGAAGGCTATTATTCCTATCCATTCAATATGGAAAAATAACATGCATTAATTTGGCAAGTGTCTTTGTTACAGCAGAAATAATGTTTTCAAGGATGGCACGGTTTTCTGCCATCTGGTTACAACACCTTTCCGTGCTTGATGCGGTAATATTGAAGGGAAGAAAGCCTATATGGATTCCTCAATTAACTAGGCAGCACGCCACCCTGGAAGATTTCGAATATTTCGGTGTGTATTGCAATGAAAAACACAAATCTCTCATTTCGAATAATTGTTCTTAGATTTCCCCTGGAAGAATGATATGAGTGGTATCGATGCCGGACTAAACAACCTATCGAACAGACATGTAAAAGGACTAATCCGCTGTTGGTGTCAAGCGTGGTGAAATACTTCGCTTCTGCTCATTTCTTTTATTGTCTTGGGAGTTGAAAGTGTTTCCTCTACAAAGCATCATTATTGTTTCTGCTACCCATGCTTAAACGGAGTCGACCGTTCTTTCGAGCAATAACAAGCAGGCTTACTCAGTCAGATGATCTGCGCAGCACAGCCTATCGTAGTCGTTCTTTTCTTCTACGGTAACGGTGAATTTGTCGTAAACATTGGTGGCCTCTTCACCGGCTACTTGAAGCACTTTTACGGCTGTCTGGAAGTCGCTTTGCTGCTTTCAAAGTTCCGTAGCGTCCATGGCGACGATATAACGCTCTATCCGTCGCTTAAATTGAATCCGATTGCCCAGCACAATATCCTATCTGAGAAATGTCTCTGGAGGTGAAAGCTCCGTCATTTTGCGGCGCGTGAACTTGCCACTGCAGGTACCATGCATTGAAAGAGACCGATGCGTTCGGTGACTGAGGAGCGACTGATGTTCATTGTATGCGTGCCCGAATTGCCCATACTTCTAAGTTCCAGCGATGTAGGTCGGAGCCTCCTGCAACAATTAGCTGATGCATTCTTGTTTTACCTTTCCCTTTGATAGTTTTGTATATCCACTAAGTGTTCAACGGGCGTATTTCATGTCGTTAATATGGCGCCATGAAGAAATAATGCTTTTCTACCTCTAAACTGACACCAGGCACATTCATACCTCTAAACTGGCACAAGGCACATTCATGGAATGTCGGGCTTACGGATAAAATAGATTGCTTCTTTTATTATTATTCCAAAATCTCCCCATAGGGGCATTCAATCGTTACTTATTATGCTGAATTCAGGAGATAAAATCATAATCTTTGAATATAAAGATCCCGTGACCGGTTTTAAAATCATTTTCCAAAGAGCATTCACACGAATTTCTCTATTCGCATACGGCTCCAATGCTGGTTAATTTCCGTCTTGGCTAAGGATTACGAATTTTGTTATATCCGTGAAGGCATACACTCCCCTACACACAGGCCATCTCATTCCAAACCCTTTCCTACATAACTACTCTGACGTCATTTCCTGCTGGTTTAACGGCATTTGTAACGCCACTTTGGATAAAATGTGGCCTCACTAATGACAGCCTATCGCCTATGATACATCAGTATTTACGTTTGGTTAAAAATTTAATGCTGGAAACTACACACCTATCCCATTTCTCTGCATGTGCTGTAAGTGTTCGAGCACAAAATACGACATCATATATCCAATCATCTCGAATGAGTAATTTTTTCGCTAACAATCAGCGCAGTTTCAGATCAACGTATCCACAATGTAGCTATTATTCGTTATTCATGAATTTACTCTAGAAACTTATCAATGCGAAGCGATAGATGCAACCATAGTGAGCTTATCTAAGGCATTCGATTGTGTGCCTAAAACCTTGTTTTGGTGCAATGTTGAAATATGTTTACACGAGACGAACTTGTTAGCTGGTTGCAAGTCTACTTAGATAATGGGAGATAGTTCGTGGCATTTGTGCAGCTTCTCCCTGCCGTGTCGGGAGGATCAGCGTTAGTACCGTTTTTTCGAAATACATCGATTATAATGCTTAGTATGTTGATAGAAGAGTGACTGTGAAATGTCTTATGATTGCAGAGCCATAAGGAAGTGTACAAGGCGCAGAAAAGAACACTGCGCCTTCCTTTCTTTAAAGGCCAATCTAAAAAAAAGGTTAGAAATATTAAAGAAATGATTCGCGGTGTTAATCGCGCTTTGCATCTAATGGCGAATTCCAATCGCAGAACTGGAGCAGCGCGCACGATCCATCACAGAACGCCTCAATCCGGCGGAGAGCACGCTCCCAGACTCTGCGTTTCGAATACTCTTGCTCTGGCCGGAGCAAGTAGGTGGCGCTCGCGAGCAAACGGAGACGGAGAAAGTACCCATCATTCCTTGCACTTGCCCGCGCTTTTCGTGCGCTCGCGTCGTCTGCTTTGCAAGCCTGCAGCCTTTCTTCCCTTTGATATGGAGGTTACACCAGCCGTTTACGCAATTATATCCTCCTTGCTCGAAGAGCCGAGCGCGGATACACACGATAAGACTCCTTCAGCATTTTCTTTAATATGGAAGAAAACTTCGGTTCACGTACCGAATGTTTGCAGTCTTCCAGAGCCGAGCTGTAACGTGCGCGGCTTTGAGTTTACACGGACGATGGACATATAAATAGTTGATTCTTGATTCTTCGACAGATGAGTCGGAACTGCTGCTCTCCGACTCGCTGTCCTCAAGCAAAGCGAGCGCAAGAGCGCCACGCGAATCACCATCCATGGCGGCGGCAAATACTGATCGTCTGCTATGGAGCGGCGCGTTGTCTCTGAAGCTACTGAAGCCAACGCGGCGAGCCACCGGAAATGGATGCGCTAGCTAGCGCATGCGCAAGCGTCGCTCGGAAAGTCACGTCACGCAAACTTCCGGTCGGTTCCCCCGATTTCGGCGGAGCAGTTTTGACTGCTCCGCGGAGCGACCCTTGCTCGGCAATTGCTCCCGTTCTGCGTTTGGAAGACGCGATCCGTGATCCGGATCTGCGTTTGGAAGACAATTGCTCCGAAAGGAGCAGAAAACGTTGCTCTGGAAGTGCTCCTGCTCTGCGATTGGAATTCACCATAAGCTTAAAGGGGTCATGACAGGCATTATTTGCGCTTAACCTGATTATCGCATTTCACTCCCCACACGTAAAAGTATAATGCTTCGAAGCTGCAGCCCATTGAATAGAGTAGATATATTTAAATCAATTTTTTTATTATTATTTCGACAGCAGTTTTCTATTCTGGCAACAATTTGCCGCTGACGTCACAACAGCGTATCATCCCCATGTCGTCTACTATCCACGGTGTCTGCGGTGCTCTTGCATGCACGCCGTGGACGGTGCACACTGAGACTTTTTTTTTCTTCCGCACAAATAGAATACTTGCATATTCTATTTTGTCATTGAGAAGCTTTAACTACATATGCGACCTTAGTGAACCTTGGAGACCTGCACTTGTTTTGGGCTCCCATCTAGAGATTTCCAATGAGGCCGAAATCGATTGCTTCCTGTGTATTATTTAAACATCAAACCAGAAGTCTATTATGCGTATGTTATGAGAGTTGACTTGCTTCAGCAACAAGCGCTCCCGAATATAAAAAGCGACTTGTCCAATGTTTCCTTGCGGCGTGTACGCCGCGGAATGGGGAAATGATTGGCGCTGTGTTGCTGTTTGCTGAGGTATTGCCCGTCGCTCTTTCGGCCCAGAAACTAAGAGGAACATACTCAAACAAGTATACGTGGATGCGAGGGCACACCTTGCAAGGTTACAGGAGCGGACAAAGCTTTTTAACGGAGAGAGGCTTCTTTTGATGCTGTTACGTGCTCGTGGTGGTCAAACTTATTGATTTTTGTCTGATAAAGCCTTTCTGCAAAACTATATGTTCAGTCTGATCACAGCCAGCGCACAAACTGATGCGCCACCCTCATCGCAAAATGCAATGCGATTCGAATGCGCTTTACTGCCTGCACCGAACAAGAGCTTGGCAGCCGCCGCCGCCTCCATCTCGCCTCACCCGTAGTTACGCGCGTGCGTATTACTGGGACCGACTCCCTATTGAGCCTAACCTTGCGTTTTTCTGATGCGTGTTAGTAAATCATTCCTGAGTGCTTCAAAGTAGATATGCACCATTTAGTATTGGTGTGTGAGCCCTAAACTGCCGCAGGTATGCGCCGATTCGCGGATTACTACCGCAACCCATGTGTGTTTGTTTATAAATTGCTTTTGTATATAACTGGATGCATGCTGCTTGTTCGCACGACATAAAATGCAAGCTGAGTTAGCAATACCAAAAATGTTCTCTTCATTTCACACTAGTTGCACCTTTATATATTTACAAACTACAATAGCGCTGCAAGAAGTGCAGATGATGTCACGTACCCTGCCTGCGCCGAGTACCAAGAGACGCAGACAGCTGCCGGCCGCCCTCAGCATTGCTCGCCAGATGGGATCACATCGACGCTGCCTGCTAGATGTGTACGCGCTTTGCGATGTAAGCAGCCGTCGATTTCGGGTCAGTATTGCCAGAACAACACTCGATTGCCAAATGCCACCGCTAAAACTTCTGAATGAGTGCTCTGTAATCGCCGAAAGGGCCGACCCGAAGACCTCGTACTGGCACTAGGCCTACTCGTCGTGGAACGAGCCGGCAGTTCTACGCCGACTCGCATTTCTGGCCAAAGTCATTGCTGAATTAGTGGGAGCATATAAATTATAGCAACTTATTTTTCTCTTTCTAACGCGGTAAAGCTACAGACAAGCGCTGCTGGAAGGCTGTTAAAACATCGGGTGTCAAGTTCTCGCTCGGCCTGCGATCTGGCCAAAACAGATCGGGCGACCGTCCGCTGATCAGCCCCATCGGCATCGCGAAGCCGAAAAACTCACTACGAAGATACCGCTGGTCTTACTGGAGTTATCGCCTGTGTAATGCGACAGGTTATTGTGTCGATATGCTAAAGAATATAACCCACAGCCCACTGACCTTGACTGTGCCTATAACTGTGCCGAATGAAAAATACCTTGCTCTATATCGTTTTTGTGTAATACGATGTTCATCAACCGTTTCTACGTGACCGAACAATGCTGTGTCAATAGTTCACAAAAGTAGAAATGACGTGCCCTTTGATATTGCAGCCGGCATTGCAGACGACACTCTGCTGTCTATGTTCTTGTGATGCCAGACGAGAATTTAAAAATGGCGGTTGCTCTCGGTTGGAGTAGTTTTCAGATAACGATTTCTATCGCATTTTTGTAATATGCACCATGCGTTAGGCACCAAAACTTCGCGAGTAGAATCACAGACTTGTATATTATTCACAGACGTATAAAACGACAATACATCGAAGGGCCCTGTCATCGCGCCATTAAATAATGCATACCATCAGCGTTCATCTAGTTTATTCCTTTTATCACCAATAGATGGGCAATCAAGTTCAGTGCAAACCGATTCGCGCTTAGACACATTTAAATACAAATCAAGGCGTCTTTCGTTCGGTATGGGCTTTGAAATGTACAGTCATAAAATTTATGAGCGTGAACACGGGAAAGCGTGCCGAACTGTACAATCAGCGCAGTCTAGCGCACGCTGCCAGTAACTTCGCGAACGAGATATTCGCGGCTAAGGCTGTTAGATTAGCGGATGCACTCCCTGCCATCAATGCGGTCTGTTATCCCTTCTAGACCCGCAATATGCTGCGTTAGCTATCTGCAATACGTGGTGATGACAGCTCAAGAAAGGCGCACTCATATGAATCCTACATGCCGAGCGTGTAACGATAAGAATGCTGACGTGCTGTCCAATTATGGAGCTTTCGTGCTTTTGTTTAGAGCGCAGCTCTTATGCGCCCGTTGATTAGTTTAACCGCGCCGCCTTCGGCGTTCCCGGTGTAACCGAGCGAAAAGGCTCGTGCAGCTAAAAACAGGCGAAAGAAGAGCCAAGAGCTCTGCGTCGCTCGCTGGTTGAAACGTTTGTGATTGGTTGAATTTCTTGATCATAAAATAAACCACATATGCTTTGATAACGCTGATACAGTTTTGCGTATAAAAAATTCATTGAGCGGTTTTCTTTCACTTTTTCGGGAGCCACACCATGGCGCGTGTACCCGACGAAGAGCGACGGCACATCATTGACCTAGCGTTGAAAGAATACAGCCAACGGTTTACTGCGGCCATGACCGGCCGACCGCTCAAGACTGTCCACAGAATATGTCAAGCCTATGAGACAGAAGGAAAAATCGGCGGTGCTCCACACCGGCGCCGACCAAGAGCGACGACGGAAGAGGAGGATCAATTGATCATTGCGGCAGACGATCCTTTTCAGACAGCGAATGAAATCATGGAAAATACCGAAGTCAATGCCCACCCAGCCACTGTGCGGAACCGGCTGAAAGAAGCGGGCTTGCACAGTCGCGTCGCCGCACAGAAGCCCTTCCTCAACAGTACGCACAAGACCAAGCGGCTCCAGTTTGCAGAACAACACGCGTCCTGGACGTCTGAGGAGTGAAAAAGAGTAATCTTTACAGATGAATCCACCTTTTGCACCAAACAGGCCCACAGGAAGAGAGTCTGGCGGCTAGAAAATGAGAGGTGATGCTTGCATTTGTATCTTATTTCCCGTTGAGTCGTCTCAATAGAATTATCCTAAATGTAGGAGGAGGATGAGGATAAAAGCTTCACGCAATCAATGGCTCCTTAATTAACGATGTCGACTGCAGCTCGAAATTGAAATCTTCGGCTGCAAATGCTAGAATGAGTTTAGTCGCCAGTCTCATTCAAGAAGCTTGATATCCTCTTTGCACATTTGTGCTTATTGTTCGTGCGCGCACTCTTTATTTGTAGGCACCATGTCCGACCAATATTCAAAGCGTAGCCGCAAGCGGCCGCACAACAGTAAATACCTGGGGAGCCATCTCGCATCTCGGACTGGGACCGCTGGTCCGTATCGAGGGCCACTTGACATCCGCCCGTTACAGCGAACTTCTAAAGGACGTTATGCTGCCTTACGCTCGCCACGGACCTTTTCCCAACGGCAGTTTCATTTTTCAACAGGACCTTTCCCCTATACACACGTCTCGCCTTGTGAAGGAGCTGCTGGAAGACGAAAGTGTAGAGGTCCTGCAGTGGGCTCCAAAAAGTCCTGACCAGAATATTATAGAAAATGTTTGGGGGCGGATGAAGCAACGCTTGGTGCGGCGTCCACTTCAAAGTACGAATGCTGACGACCTTTGGCAGGCGGTGCAAGAAGAACGGGAGTGGCTCCTTCAAGATGGCGCATTTGTTGCCTCCCTCTACTCTTCTCGACCGAAGAGGATGCCTGATGTCATTCGCCTAAACGGCTGTGCTACTCGCTACTAGAAGCAGGCGAAAATGTTCAAAGTTACCTTAAGTGCAGGATGCTTTCCACAGTTCTCACTGTAATGCGAGTAGCAGTTGATTTTTGCTAAATTCTTCTTTCTGCTCCACTCTCAATTAAGTGATTCTCCAAACCCAAACTGTGCAGTACTTTGTTTTGTCGTTTTCATATATGCACGCAAAATACAGTCAGTAGTGTTTTACTTGAAAACACACACACACACACACACACACATATATATATATATGTATGTGTGTGTGTGTGTGTGTGTTTTCAAGTAAAACACACACACACACACACACACATATATATATATATATATATATATATATATATATATATATATATATATATATATATATATATATATATATATATATATATATATATATATATATATATATATATATATATATATATATATATATATATATATTTAATATATTCACACATAATAGAACGAAAAACGTGAGCGTCTTGCAGACTTGGCTTATGGTCAATTTTTATAACTAAGGCCACTACAACGCAAAATATTGAGAGCAGCAGCAATGGCATTCCTCGAGATGTCAAAACGTATCTTTAGTTGTAGTAGTGCATGACAGTTGAAGGCGCCACCTCGATGAAACCACTGGTAGAGGTTATTTTAAAACGTAATTTTATTATTTTCTTTTAGCACCCGGAATGTCGATCTGCAATTATACGGTACCGTACTCCACTGTTGAGAATATCTGAGCGGCGATGAAATGGTAATAGCATCAAAATGACCATATGCATAGGTTTCCTCGGCATTGGTTACAAATTCGCACGCCCAATATCCAGGCCCTCCTTTTGTAAAGGAACGCATGTTGTTTTAGCGGCTGGGAACCCGCATCAGATTATCGCTTTGCGCATGCGTGGGAAAGTGGCAGCCGCTTAGTGCCCGCGCCTTTGTTATCAGTTATCCCTTATCGCTGCGCGAAGTAGACAGTGAGCGGGAGCTGGCTGGGAGTGCGTCCACTGATCTAACAGCCTTAGGCGCGAATATCTCGTTCGCGCAGTTACTGCCAGCGTGCGCTAGACTGCGCTGGTTGTACAGTTCGGCATGCTTTCCCGCGTTCACGCTCATAAATTTTATGACTGTATATAGCGAAGCTGCCATACGAAATAATTGTCAACATGGCGCGCATATTTGCAGGCATAGTAAGGAAAAGTAATCAAGTCTTTATCCATATTAGACAACCATGTTTCGGAAAATGAGAATATGGAAACTGAGGCTAGATAGGTTATGCCCACAGAACGTTTTTCATTAGGCTAAGGGTGTTTATGTGCATGGTGCACAGACGGAGCATCTTTAGGTGATAAGACGCTGTGATGATGGTTGGAAAAAATGAAAATATCAGCTGCGGTAAGTACGCTTTCCAGAAAATGTGCCTAGGTTCACAATATTATTTGTCTAATAGACCGTTATGTTCTGCTTATTCTAAGCCATAAAAGCATAGTTTGACGTCCGCAAGAAAGGCTACTTTTTTTCTTTAGCCTATGTGTCTTCGAAAAGAGGCCTTTAATATGTAGAATGAATGGTTAATGATATAGAAGGACTCTCCCTGTGTTTCAGAGAAACTGAGGTACGTGGTTACACAATTACATTTCGGGGTTTGTAGGATATTTCGATTCTTGGTAAAAAATGCGAACCGAAGTGTTATATATATATATATTTTTTTCATTTTTGTTGTGCGTTCCTGTGCACGGTATCTAGATCCTTGGAGTTCTCGGGGCAGTCATTAGCACTGGCGAGAGCACCAACAACCATGGTGCAATCTACAACCTTTGTCAACGCGACAGCTTTGGTTTCAAGGTTGTTCAGGCGTCAATATTGCTTCAGGTGATGGGCGAAGCTGCGAGCGAGGACCACTTTACTCTCGAGAATTTTATATTGGCAGTAAGGCTGGTGTTTCGATAGCTTATGTGTTCGAACTTGTAGTTCATGAACTAAAGAAACTAGTTCAGCTCATGAGCCTCACGTTGACGTTCCTTGATGCTATCAGCAGAGTTTAAGGCTACTGAAGCTTTCACAGGGTCCAGTGCTTGAGTGAGATTTTTTAACAAGCGTTGAGGTGCCGGCTAGTTGGTAATACATTTTGGAGTAACAGCGCGAAGGACGAGGACGAAGATAGAAGGACACAAACACAAACACAGCGAGATTTTTTAGTTAAAGCGGCTATATTGGCAGCCAAAAAGCCAGGCGTGATCAGAGGCTAAAAGATGAAAACCAGTACATGCTGACAAGTGGGTAAATATGAATGTAGGCTTGCTTGGCAAGCTAGCCGGCCAGCAGCCACTCCACCCAGATAATTGTTGATAGTCAGCGTATATAGCATCCAGGCATTGGTGCTATATAGCCTATATAGCATTCAGGCTTTGATGCTACATAGCTTAAATAGCACTCGGGCATTGGCGCTGTATAGCCTATAGAGTATCAATGCCCTGGCGCTTCGTGAATGCGGTGGAACTTGGCATGCTGACCTTGGCAGTCTAAATGCACTTACCTCTGCACTGTTCATTTCAGGGACAATCAAATTAAATGGCAATTCCCAAGATGCTTAGCGCGCACAGCAGAATAATCTGGGCTAAATATGAGTTGATGGTTAGCTTGGGATGCTAGTCGAAACGCTGTCAGAGATCACTCCTCAGAGAATCTACGAAGGGGACGCCTTGCGTGTCATGCTGTAAATAATAAAAAAAATTTGTTGACAGCGGAGTGCCTACGATTCGCCTCCAAAAAAAAAAAATCCGAATCGTTAGTGGCCCTCATGTAGTTTTTCTATTGAGGGTCCTGGTTCTTATGCATGGAATCGGTTTGGTTTGGTTTAAACGGTTTAAACAGACTAGGAATCAAGAAGAAACGGGCATTTGCAGGGCATGTAGATGGAAGAGAGGACTGCCAATGGTTAAAAGGGGTAACTCATTCAATACGGAGGGAGAGAAAGCGCAAAAGAAGGCGGCACAAAGTCTGGTTGGTGGATGACGTTAAGAAGTTTGCAGGGGTGCAGTGTATGCAGATAGCACATCACTGGTTTTCTTGGAGGAGTATGGGAGAGGCCTTCCTAAAGTGAGTATATTCGGCTGATAATGAGGATGATAAGCGGTTTATCATAGGAAAGCGCTCAGGATTTGAGAGGCGCCGTAGTGGAGAGCTCCAGAAATTTCGACCGCCTGGTGTTCGTTAACGTGCACTGTCATCGCACAGCTCATGGGCGCCATGCTTTTGCAATAAAAAAAGTGGCTACCGTGGATGGGATTCCATCTCCTATCCTTGGCCATAGCAGTCCAGCGTCGTACCCACTGCTCCGTCACTGCGGCGTTTATACGTGGAATCTACAACAAAACATATCCAATCTCCTAATTGTTGCCTCTGTTACCTCACACATGCTACAGTCGTATGATGTACAGCCCTCCTGATTTTAAACAATATAGAGTGAGCGTCGACTGATCTTTTGGTCAGCGGTATATAACGGCGTAAGCATGCAACACGGCGAGAGTTCGCGCAAGCGCATGAAGGTAGCGTCGTCTGCTACGCTGTTTCGGTCACGAGGACGCACACCCTGCAATAAAATCTGTTCGTGAAAACCCGACTGGCATGCCGCGCTGATGCACATGAATAAGGTGTTAAAGACGCGGTTTTAGTTTTTTTTTTCTATTACGGGAGGCCACGGTGGCGAGAGTTAAAATAACTAAAATTAGAATACAGGAAAAAACGCCAGCACATGGAAAGCATCGCTTGCCATGAAAACTCTTTGTTTTGTGCCTCCTTTACTGAGGTGGGAACTTGACAAAAGGGCAACATGTAAATGCACGTGTGCATTGCTGGCCTACATTTTTCTCTCTTTTGCGAACATATATTGGAGCATGGAGTGTGTCCCGTGATTGGACAGCTTAGCAGACGACGCTGTTCCTACGACGCTCTACCTTTGCGCATGTGCGCGAACTCATGCCGTGTTCCGCGCTTATCACCGTTATAAAGTACTGGCCAGCAATTTGATCGATGCTCGCGCTATATTATTAAAACTCATGATGGCTGTAACCACATACAGCCGTGCGCTACGATATTTTGTGAAAGAATATTTACATGGTAAAGCCCCGCTTATTGAAGCCGAACGAATATGTGTTTGAGTATCTAGGCATACATGCTTCTGGCATGCATGACTCGGAATATCAACCAACTGGAGGGTTTGCTTCCACTTTCCGTTACATCTTAAATTACTAGCTCGAATTGGTAGCTTCTACCACATCGCCTAACACACCCCGAATGAATAGCTACCAGCTGCCTCCTGCCATAGAATTGTCCGCGATTCTTTTGCGCTCAACGCCGGCAAAAGCGACCAACAATTTACTTGAGAATGAATATTTTAACGCTGTCGATTAGAATATCGAATTCCTGTCTGGAAAGCGACATGCAGACAGAGCGCAGATCTATGAACGCCCAAACTACGCTATCTAGTCATATCCTTAAAGTGAAAGAAAGTTAAATGCGTTTGTCTCCTAACTTCTTTCCAACAAATTGATGTCGCCGGAGCAAATAGCAGCGCACATGCTCCTGTCATGACTTGTACGCTATCGCTGCTATCGCTGCTATCAATGCGAACTTCTTGTGCGGCACACACCACTCCAGATAAGCCCCTGTACGTACGCTGTCGTTCTGCATTGCCATACATTTCGTGTCGTCTTTCCTTGTGCCGCCGTGAAGCTAGCTGTCTCCAGCGGTGTGTGCCAAGTGTGTCACCCACAGCGGCAAACGAACGGATATACTGTACAGTCGAGCGCGATTTGAAGGTTATCACGCGAGCGTCGACCGGGAACATGAACAGCGCCATGGTCCAGAATTCTCTGCCGAGGCGAGGGAGGTATCAAGCCAGCTTCCCTCACTCTTTTTGCGGTTCCTTCAGCAGCCATCACTCCCTGCTGGGACATCACTTCCTTTTTCTTTCTTTTGGTTCTGCAAACAGGCAGTGATCGTTGGGCGCATGACGTATTCTGCGGTATTATCTGAAACTGGACACTTTATCGCAACTAAATGGAAAGCTTAGAATAGAGAGAAAGGGTGGTGAGTTTGTCGCGGGGGTGATGGCTGTTGTATGGAACAGCGAACGAGGGAGAGAAGATTGCGAAATCATGTTTTTTCCTGTTTCAAACCCGGCCGCCAGGTGTCTGGAGTGCTAGGCTGGTCGACGCTCGCGCGATAACGTTCAAATCGCGCTCGACTGTACATAAGTGGAAGTAGACCTTGAATTCCAGCAGCCAACCAGATTCACCCAGTTTAAAGCGTAGAGAAAAACGGCATTACAAGGGAAAGACAACGACGGCAGCATATTTACAGTTCGACATGCTTCCTGAACAGCCGTTCTATATCAGTGTCAGACAGATAATACTCGAGGCAGAGCCCTCTCTTGTAAATCCAGGTGTCGTCGTATTCTGCGGAGATTACATCGCGGACCAAAGCGATCAAGCTCCTGCTACCCTTGTGCTCGTCTACTTCAAACCAAATCCGCAAATACCTGTCACTGATATCCGCATTGCCAATGCCAACATCAACGCCAAGGACTACGAAAAACTTCCGTTAGGCATAGTTGATATCACGTCATTGCTTTTTCGGCCTATCGTTAACCGCTTACGGTTCTGGGATGACAAGTCTCCAGCTCAGTTCACTGTCCACGTTCATGAAGTGTTGAAGGTCTCGGAAGACGAGTTGCGACACAGCACAACCGAAAGTTCCGGTTACGTGCACAAGCAGGAAGACGTGGTTGCCCTTCTTAGATCCCACTGCGCAGAAGAAGAAGACATCATCTTGACGAACTTAATGGTACGTCAATTTTCTTAATTTCATGAATTTGGGCGTTTTTTTCCACCAGTGAAAGAAGTGCAAAATGTAAAAAGATAAGGTGTCCGTTCTTGCGAGCATGGTCACCGATCTGACGATTAATTTTTTTGTTCAGCGAATGCTGAATTTTTGTACCTTTTGATTGGAATCTTGGGTGAAATGTCACTCAAAACTGTGTATATTGTGCCCTCGTCTTAAGCATTAGGCACCAGCGTGGGCGGATTGGGTGACTGCACTGTCCAGCTACGACTTCGCAATACACAGGTCTCTGTTTGAAAGATGTTGGGCAGTGGCTTTAGTTAGAAGTCCCGGATTAATGTCCCTACTAGCCATCTAACACCTTAACCCGTTTGACTAAAAGAATTGTTTGGCTTTGCCACTGTAAAAGCTCATGACTGTTATGAGGGTGGGGAAACCTCCTCTAATTAAGGTGAGCTGCGCATATTGAGACAAGGACCGCGGTCGTCTATTTGGTCACTCTTTCACATAGTGTCTCTAGAAAAGCATAATGAACAAGCCGCATGGCGACGAAGATGCGAGGTTAAAAAAAAGATCACTTGTCCTACCATAATGCCGACAAAAACGGCACAGCGACAGCAGACACAAAATATAGCAAGATAAGAGCGGATCGCCGTATGGCGAAGCGCTATAGGGGCGCCATATTTTAGCCTTCATGGCAGTGAAATATTAAATACCTACGGCCGCGATGCTTTGAGTTACAGATGGCTTTCGTTTTTGTTTAAAGAAAGGTTGTTATGGTTTAATGTCTCAACGGAATTAAACGTTGGGCGAGTTGAACACAGTTTAGTCAGTTTTGCTCTTTTCTGGTGGGTGATGAAAGGAAGAGCACGATTATTTAATATCCGAATGGAATAGAAGACCTCCGAGTTACATGTCTTTCGTGGCGCAAAGATAGCGCTGAGATGTAAAGCAATTGACGGCCAAGCTTATGTCTTAGCGTCAGCTTGAGTTCGAAAATCACGCGTTCTCGTGATGTTTTATGCTGTTTACAGCACAGACTTAGTGAAAGAACGCTTTTCTGCGGTGTGGAAGCCTTAATGGTAGCGCATCAAAAATAACCGTCTCAACCATTCGCAAATTCGACAAGCCAAGAAACGAAAATTTTTCTATTTTGTTCGTGAATGTGCAGTCCTGAGTGTTATGTTTGCTTTTTCATAACTTGAGATTTTGAGGGGTAATTTCCATGCCTGATGTTTACACGTTTTGCTTGCGATTAATTTTATGCACGTCCCGTGGGATTGTGCACCCGAGGTTTAAACCTGGCCTGAGCTGATGCTTCCAAAATATGTTACCTAGCAGTTGTTTGTGGTAGGTTAGTTTTAAGTAGCATGCCGTTGCCAATTACGCTTGCATAGTACAGATAAAACTGCACCACTAAGCGCTGCTGGCAAGTACTGGACAGCCACTACTTTTGCCATGCGGACATTTTGAGCAGTACAGCAGCGTACTGCGCTGCGCCGTTCTATTTGCATGCTATTTTCCCTCTGCTATTCTGTCCTCTTGTTCTGTTTTCCCTGTGCTGTGTTTTACTACAATGTTACAGCTTTCACGCGTGCTTTTTTTATCGTCATCCTACATTTCCCCTGTTCTATTTTGTCGCTCCGCTGTGTATATTTGTGTGCTGTTTTGACATGCTGCTTTTTCGGATGTTTGATGGAGCCATGTTTGCGGACTGTACATTCAAGCGGCAAAGTTGTCTACCGCTTTCCGCATGCAGGTGTCCTTGTTGTGTCCATTAACAACAAAGAAGATGCGAGTGCCAGTCCGAGGGATGCACTGCCGTCACGTACAGTGCTTCGACGTCTACTCCTACCTGGAGGTCAACGAGAGCAAGTTAAATCCTTCCTGGCGCTGTCCCGTGTGCAAAGAGCCAGCCGTCATCGAAGACATTCGCGTAGATATGTTTACATGGAATATCTTGCGCAACGTGGACTACCCCTGTGACGCCGTGGTAATTAAAGACGATGGAAGCTGGCAAGCTGTGACGACAGAGCAGCGTCTTGTGACAGGACGAAATAATGATGATGTAAATGTTATTGATTAAAGTTTTGACAATGCTGAAGCGGCCCCGCGAAATCAGAGTGAAGTTTTCGTTATAGCCTGCAGTGCCGATTGGATGGGAACTAGCAATATAACGGTCGGAATATTCGGCTTTTTGGTTCATTCTTCCAAGCTGTAGCGCACACAAGACGAGGGACTGAGAACGAGAGGACACACACTGCGCTAACATTTAGCGCTGTGTGTGTCCTCTCGTTCTCAGTCCCTCGTCTTGTGCGCGCTACAGCTTGGAAATATAGCTGTCCCTAACGCCGGGCTTTATGCTGCCCCCTTCTTTATTTTCACATTTACGCTCTCCCATTGACGATACGAGCTGTGTCTGGTTAAGCCAGGGGTGACGAGTCACCAGTATGCGATAGCGGGACATTTTGATTGCTTTAACTGTCTAATTGAGTTCTACAGTTATATGGAACGCAACATGGGAGTACAACAAAACATGCCGGAGTGAATTTGTTGGGGCTAAAAACAGCTAGACCAGAACAAAATTTCTGCTTTTCTCGTTAGCTCATATAGCTGGGGTTTCATTTCTCAAATTTTTCGCATCTATTTAAGATATGCAGAAATAATTCTCCTTTACATTCTTTTAACTTTACAGATTTCGTTACATTTATATTTTCATGCATACTTCATGACTTTGGCTCAGTTTTAGCCACATTAATTTCCCGAGGACGAGCTGGGCGTTCAGAGCACACGTCCGCATTTGGCGTCCATAGATAACAGGCCGGCGTTGGCAATGAGATAACAGGTGTCTACCACGGGCCTCGACTGAAGCTTAACGCTGATGCGCTTATTTAACTGCGCCTCCTTTTTATCAATTATCCTGTGCGCCCACTCGTTTGTCATCATCCTTCTGTTCACACATGCACCCACCATTCGGTTTGTTAAGGCCCAACATACCCAGCTTCTTGCTCTTTAACCCACCCGTTCTTTCATTCATTCATGCATGCGGCCGTGTTTTCGTCCATCATCCATATGTCCACCCATAAGTAAGAATGTATGTATGTATGGATATATGTATATACTTAAGTATGTCCTCATCTACGTACACAGATCACAGCCAGATTACATGCACTGTAGGGCAAAGGAATCTCCTATAATTTTGGAAAGACCGATTCTAGTGCCAGCTATACCGACCTGATGCCCGCAAAATTCCTAATCTCGCCATTTTGGAGTCAGCTGCTACTCTCTTCTTCCTCCAGAATCCAATCTCTTGCCATCAGTGGCCCCTGGTAATCTTGCCGTCGCACTATATGCCCCTTTTCTTGACTTTGACTAAGAACGTCCTCTGGAACGTCGCGTGCAAAAAAAAATCACAGCGAAGTATTAGAAATTATAATCGCAAGTACTGACGTGTATCACCACTGCGTTTTTTTCCGCTGCGGTAGAAATCTGGAATCTTTTGATAATCGATGTTCCTCATTGAGGCCTCACAGTGTGCATAAATAAATGAATTATCGATAACACGCGTTTTTTTTCCTGATCACATCTGTACCTTCCAATGTAGGCTTTAAATATTTGGTACATGATATAACGAACACAGCTTTCGAAAGCTGCTAAAAGCCCTCCACTTGGGTGCGGCCGATCGCTACGCTTGACTACAGATATTTTATTTATTAATTTATTTATACATACTGCAGCCCCGACTAGGGCTATTGCAGGAGTGGGGTAAAGAAGAATGCATATACTTAAATGGCAAGGTACAAAACAAACTTGACATGGGAACACACGCAGTGGATAAAATATGGTACAGACGCAGTGAAATGAAAAGGAAAATAAAGCAACACAGAATAAACAAAGAAACTATAAAAAAAAAGTTGTGGCATCAATGGCTGTTAAAATGTGCACAATGAAAGAGATCGCGTTGTGGCAGGAATTGAGTTCTAGTGTTCAATTGGCCGAAGGAAAAAGCAGTTTGAAATTATCACTACGGGCGAAGTATGGCTTTAGATTTAGGCTAAGATGACTGCTGGTTGGTCGGGGAATATCTTACGTGACGTACACATTTCGTGGTACTTGATAAACTGAATTTACGATGAAGTGCAATAACATCAATAAATTTATGTGACGGTGCTCGGACAAGTGGCTGAGTTTCAAAGTGGACGCGGCACAAGTAGGTGGGAAATGACGATCGTATCGACGATATATAAATCTGATAGCTTTTTTTTATGGCACAAACGCCATACAGGAGGCGAGATGCCTCGTACAATGACCTTAAAAAGAATATGGTGAACAGATTTTTTTTATCGGAACAAGTTTGACAAGGAGCCAAATTTTCTCTATTCAGTAAATAATAAAAAATGACGTACACCAATTTTGGCCCGTATTAGTGTGTACATTGGAAGTGAAGTTTTCGCCTTACTGGCTTGGCTTTAATCTTTGTATATAAATCCTCTTCTGGCTTGACGCGGTAACTAAGAATTTAGGATAGTTCCTGTTGGTAATATGAAGAATACCAGGCTGCGCGTCGTAGTGGCTCTTACGGATTATTTGCTGCGTATTGCTATGGATAGAATATAAAAGTTATCAGCTTGAGCATACTTGTGGTCGCTTTCCACAGCTAGCAGCAAGTTATGATGTATGTCGATAGGGTAAGAAGCGAGCAGAATGCAAGTTGCGAAGCCGTAAACCCGTCATCATATTTTATCAACTGTAGAGGCTGATCAATTTCATGGGCGTTGCCCTTTAGCGAGCGCACATTTCATACATAGACAAACTGATTGCAGTGCATCTTATTTAGCAATTTAAGAACACACGTTTTTACGAAACCTGCGCTTCGAATTGGCAGGCCAGAAGAGGTAAAACAAATATCCAACTAAGAATACCCTCAAGCTATCACTCTCACTATACAGCTGATAGAGCAGTAAAGCCCTCCCTCTTTGTAGTTGGCGTTAAGAATAACTTTCTCCGCCGAGCCTGCTAAATGGCGTTACAGGGTACACACGACTGAAGTCAGTGGATGCATCCGAGTTTCCAGTCTCGGACGTTTTGCGACAGGTCTCGTCTTCCACTCTGTCAGGAAGTAGCGTACGGTAACACGACCTTGCAAGCAGATGATGGCGAAGCCTTGTTTTACCAGGCGTTGCCGACGACCCGATTCGACAGGCGAAGCAGAAGCCTGCTTTAGCAGGCGATGCAAGCGATCAGTGACTACGACGTTGTTCTTTCACAGTGAATCTACGCATGCGTTATTTTCTGCCTTGCACGTAATACTGACGATATATAACAGATGCAAATGAATCCCTGCTTTTCGTGTGTGGAGCGCGACGGCCATGAATGCGATGCGTTTCACGCAGCTCAGTTAAGGTTAGGTATGGTTTACTTGCTATTGCCGTTCGCGAAGTTAATGATCTCAGTTAAGGTTAGGTATGGTTTGCTTGCTATTGCCGTTCGCGAAGTTAATGCAAGCGCCCAACTCGGGGTGCTCGAAAGCAAATTAAAGCCTTTGCAATTGCATTTACAGCAAGCGTTAACTGCTCGAGCACACAGCGGTTTAATTGGGACGCATTCAAGCCTGCACGCTGAAAAGATCGCAAAGCAGACGAAGAACGTTGAAGAGCAAACGTAGGGTCGTTTGCTCTTCAATGTTCTTCACTCTAGATGTGTCCATATGTAGCAAAATTTAAGGCGCGATGCAAGATTAAAACATCTTGCAGCTGCTTATAGGGCAGATATGAAGCTCGTGCAACAGTTTACCGCTTTGCACAGTCTGCAGGAATAAAGTACTCAAAATGTGCACGGAGGCCTAACTAAATGTGGCCACCGGCACGGGTCTGCTTTCCTGGTAACGGTATATACTGGTGAGCGGAGTTCCTAGACTGCCCGAGAAAAGTGGAACGTCGGACTCGTGTCAACACATATACTATAGGACTGTCTGGGACTGAAACCCCAACGTGCCTAGAGGACTCTGAAGCTACCGCATGTTTTTTGCGCTTTACCAGCGCACCGTAAATTGGCCAATTACGATGTCGTGACCTGGCGGTGGCATGGACTGTCCACTCGTCTGAGTAGCTAATCCGCAGGGCATCCGGTCCGCTTGACCAAGGAACTATAGTTTGAAGCGTCACTCAATATGCTTAAATACGCATAAAGTGGCATATTTTGGTGCAAATGATACAAAGGCTTTTTCAAAAGGAGGAACTGAAAAGAATTCGCCAAAGCGTTGATTTCGTTCGAGCGCATGTATGTGTTAGTGTGTTGCATTCCGCAAAATAAGTATTCCATTGAAGGGAAGCCGTCAGTATTAGATAAGAACCCTGCGAGCTTATGGATCGTGACGTAAGCCAGTATCTGGCTTAGTGTTTAACAGGAATTCTTGGAATTGTGTGTCACAAATGTTTTTGCATAAAGATCACCCTTCCATGAAGATCGCCCTGCTCTCTCGGCGATTTTGTTAACCTTTCTAGGCTGTGTCGGCGGGGCCCTGTGTACAGTAATGCGTCCACAGCCCGTTGTGCTGTTTTCAAAAGAGTGCCGATCGAGCGTATGGTTGTGATTTATAGAGAATGAAGTGAAAATGCCGCAGAGATAGAGAAATAGTAGGATAGAAAAGCAGGCAGGTTAACTGGGTGGTGCTTGGTAGGCTACCCTACAAATGGGGAGTGGGCCAAAGGTAGAAAAAGTAAATAAATAGCACTAGGGAAGGGAGTCTATAGATGTTTAGTAGTCTCAGATTTGTCTAGAGATGTTAAGTAAAATAATGTAGAGAACATACACCTAAGGTTTTGAACTCAACACCGGGTTGTTTAAGGAGCACCTTCACTGCTTTCCTATCTGATGAAGATGTCGTCTAAGGGCCCAGGATCATAGCTTCTGTAAGAGGGAGCGAGTCCAAGCGGCGCAGTATAGCAGCAAGGAAGGCATGCTCACGGCCAAACATAGGATAGTCACAAAACATGTCGCGTCATCACACCTGCACTGCTAACAAGCTGGAGAGTCTGCTATTCCGGTGGAATGGAAATAGACGTTTGTATACGCTACTACTAGTCACATTGTAGCATCACAGCGGGGGAGGCAGAATGGTATCTGCAGTTTAAGTAATTGGTCAAAGTGTTACGAGCGTGATCCCTCCAGCCTCCAGTTGTAGACCATAGTTGTCTACTCATATTTTGGGCTAGCAGTCGAAGGCGCCCGCCGTCACTTGTCAGGAGTATCTGGACAATGTTGGTTGTTAGTGAGCCATTTAAGCAGCATCGCCAGCTAAGCCGTTGCAGTTTCACTATGGCCTGCTAGCCGCTGGTAGATGATTTTGTGGCAATCTTGTAATGCCTGTTGGTGCAGATGTAGTACCTCCGCTACAAGCTCCCCATGTTTGCCATGGCTGAAGACCGACTCAAGACATTTAGGGTAGGTTGGACAGAACACAGTCCATATTTGAGGGGTCTGTTCAGAGATATACTTTACAGCAGCACGAAGTGCGGCAAATTCTTTTGTAGTTGAGATAGTTTTATTCAAAATTAGTAGATGTTTGCTTGGCTCGCAGGAACGACGACTGCGCCGGCAGAACTAGTAGTGGTTATCGAGTCATCCTTATAGACGTGAGTAAGCTCCCTATAGTCTTTGTGTAGCATGAAAAGTGTCAGTTTTTGAAGGGCTGGCGTTGATAAATTCGGTATCTCCCGAATAGAAAGGCGCTCACATGGAAGCCACAGACACCACAGTTGCTTCCGGAGTGAACCGTTCTGGGATTGATGACTAGTGCATCCTATGATCTTTGCAAATGCGGAATATGGTCTCTGCAGTGAGAACTGCGTGATGTGATGCTATGAAACCTTTGAAATATGTCGTATGTGCATTCGCATGGAGTCTAGAGAAATACACGTCGAAAGGTGGTTCTCTTTGGCGACTGCAACACTTCCCAATGTTGATTCTCTCCGAGGGATTCCCAGGCATGTGCGAAGGGCCTTACCTTGGACTGCCTAGAGAGCACGCAAATTAGTCTTCCAAGTGTTTGAAAGTACGAGCATACTGTACCGCAGGAATCCTAAAAAATATTGCTCTGTACAACTTCATCATTGACAAAAACGATGAGCCCCATAATTTTCTGCCAAGAAAGCGAAGTGAGTGATGGATTTTATCTTTTTTCAACAGGGTGCAATGCGGGCGCCATGATAGCAGTCTATCAGAATCCATAACAAACCATGTGTTTTGTAGTAAGAAATATTATGACCGTCTATGCATACCGGATATGGATTCATAGATTCGCGTGTAAGTGCCATTAGCGCTCACTTTTCCAATGCAACGCCCAGGCCTTGCTTTTGAAGATAAGGCGAAGGTATTGTTGAGGCTTGTTGAAATCTTGCACGCACCTGGAAACGCCCAAATGCAGATGTCATCTGTCTATATTGATATTTTGACTGTGGAAAGGAGGTTCTCTGGGAGGACAATAAGTGTTAGAATAAGCAAAATAGGGCTGCTTATACCACCCTGGGGCATGCCATGGTGGGCATAATACGCTGGAGTCGAGCCACCTTCACACTAAATAAAAATGATCTAGTCAGATATCTCTCTATATACGGAACCATCCCACAACAGATGAGCACAGTTTCCAGCGCATCAAGGATGGCTTCATGGGCCGAATTGTCATAGGCACCATTGACATCAAGAAAGAGCGCTATGGACAGACGTTGCCTTCTTTTCTGTTATTGAACCATTGACACGAGGCCAACGACATTATCAATACAGAAGCAACCCACCGAAAGCCGTCCATTGCTTTGGGTATTTTTTGTAATGCTTGAGGTACCGCTAAATGCGCGTCAAAATCATTCTTTCCATCAACTTTTCGATGCAACTGGCCAATTTTCATTCCTTAAGAACAACATCGTTGAGCTAAAAGGGGTTATAATGTTTGAGGAGCTCTTCTCTTGCGTCGTTGCAAAGATGGGACCGCGCAGCGTGTGAGATTCCATCTGGCCCTGGAGAAAGCAAATTTCCACATCTTGCAAGAGCAGAGTCGAGTTTCTCACGAGAAAAAAATGACATTCATCGCTAATTCCCGAGAAACAGCAGGAGCACGCTGGGAACTAGAGGTAGTCGTTACACCCGCTATTTTCTTACATAAGTCAGCTGCTACCTCAATCTGTTTACGATATCGATATACAGTCGAGCCCGGTTATATCGAACTCGAGGGAGAACGCGACATAGTTCGATATATCGATAATTTGATATGGAGAAATCGGCTTGAGACGCTGCTTGCAATCACAAAAAATGACGCCGTATTTATTGCGCAATCAACCCACTCGCATAATGAACCTAGCCTCCATTTTTGCTGTCGAGAATGAAAAAAAAAAGCGTTAGTTGGTGGCGCGTCCCTCTGTTTAGGCTTTGCATCCGCAGCTCATTTAATGGCAGCACGCCAAAAGCCGATGTCATAATAGCAGATGACGGCTTGCTTTCGTAAATTTGTAGATGTAAGGATGGACGACTGCCGAAAAAAAAAAAGAAAAACGCTGCTTCTTATCGCAGCCGCCATAGCTTATGCCACGCCACACGTTCATCACGGCGACACAAGACGCGCATAGCACGTCACCCGCAGCGCAGAGAGGGTTAAGAACACACACTGGAGAAACCGCGAGACGTTCTGAAGCCTCGGGCTGAGCTGGCTTGTCGGCGCATGCGTAGTGCGTACTGCTGCTTGTTTCGAGGGTTTTTAAACATCTTAAAGTCAGTGTCATAATTAGTATCAATGAACGTTCTAAACAGCTTGCTTTTTTGTTTAGTTTTTATATGCAGCTCACGATTGATCCAAGGCTTCCTTATCTTTTTCGGCTTTATCCACCGCTTAGTTGGAAAACACTTTGCGTACGCGGACATAAAGCAAGACAGAAAAGCCTCGTAAGCTTTATTAGCATCTGTTCCCGTTAAGAACATTTGAGAAAATATCTTTAAATAGCCTAATAGTTTTTTCAGAATAGTGGTGGATAAAATTTTATCCTTATTTGAACAGGCCATTTCGTAAAGCAGAATGACGTAGATTGGCAAACGGTCACTTAGATCGCACATCAATTTACCCGCTCTGACTTCTGCAGGAGAGAAATTTGTGAAACAAAGGTCTGATGTATTTTGAGAGGTAGGAGGCATTGTGGTCGGAGTTTCTATTAAGTTGCAGCACGCGTATGACGTGAACAACTCTTGTCGGCGCAAATAGCCTGAGCAATTTGATGAAGCATTCAGCTTGAAATCGGCAATAAATAAATAAATAAATAAATAAATAAATAAATAAATAAATAAATAAATAAATAAATAAATACACATTGTAGCTTTACCTCGAGGCTCAGTTCAAACAGTTTTTTCATACAGTGCGAAAAATCATTCAAGGATCCAGATGGTGGGTGAAAAAATGCCTTGCCAGAAATTCATAAAATAGCACAATGACACATTCAATGTTGTCATTGATAATTTTTTGCTCTGGTGGCGCATTATAGTTATGATCTGAACAAATATACGTTGCACTACAACCAACAGGCTTGGCTGAGCGACATATGTGAATATACAATCATAACCATCAAGAAAAGAACACTCATTATCAGATGAAAACCATGTTTCAGTAAAGCAAATAATATCAAATGAGTGAATAAGGTCATTTAGGAATAAACCTTCTTGTTCAAGTTTGTTGTTTAATCTCCTAGCATTCAGATGAAAAAAAAAAGCGTGTCTTTAATTTAGAAAATATGCTCACAACGGAAATCGAAACTTGAATGCGTCATCTTGCGCAAAGAGGATAAGAAGGAGCATTTCGCAGCTTGCTAACAGGACAGAGTACATGAAATGAATACGATCTAGCTCACTGCGAATAACAATGTGAATGACTGCTTTCCATTACAGCATGTTTTAAGGCGAATGAATGAGACCCAGAATTGCAGAATAGCGGAGTCAAAATAAAGATCTGGCATGATGGGCCAACACGCCTATAATAATGGACCTCCTCAGACGGTTAGCAGATAAGTCCAATAATGAAAGACTGCACCTTCTCAAAAAATTATATAGCACGCGTGGAGGTTGACGTGTGAATATATGTTAATAGCGTCGCCCATCTTTTCTTCAGCTTCTCAGTGATCTTTGCCTATAGGACTTAGAGAAGTAATTAAATAATAATAGAAATATATTTTGGTCGACAGGCAGCTAATGCAAGTCTGTTTAAGCGTCGAGGAACGCGCACTGCCTTGAAATAGCCATTGGGTCATTTCAAGAGCTCCCTGCTAGCGCCAGATATCTGTTATGGCGCCGCTCAACGATATTTCGCTTTGAAAAAGAATGGCAGTGGCTTAGCTCTGCTTAAGCCTGTTAAACTGTGTTAGCAATGGCCGCATTGCTACACTTGTGTGTGGCTTGTGGCGTAGCTTGTGTGGTTCGATAGTTTGGCTATAGAGTAACACAGTCATTATTAATTTAAACAGCACGAACACGAAGACAAAAGACAACATAAAAGGAAGCCACAGTACAAGCGCTGACTCACAACTATGCCTAAGCCTTTACTCCAAGGCCCAGATAAAAAAAAAACATGATGAAAGCGAAACAATCACGTGAAACAACCCCTGGGTTCACCTGCTGCACAAAAAGTCACTCAAAAAAGACACCTCTTTGCTTGAAAGAGCAAGAGAAGTCTTGCTGACACGCTTAATGTCAGTTGAAATAAAATATGATTCAACTATCTCTCTCGTCATCTTTCCTTTGTGGCTATACAAAATCGTAACCTGGTCAAACATAGGAGTACACTTCTTCTTCTCCTTCTTCACTGTTTCACATGAATGGCAATGTGAGCCCAGAAGTGTTGGTCCTTGCCACTTTCCAAGTTGTTCCGGTGTTTTACTAGTCTCTTGTTATTACATCGTGCGATACATCGTCCTGTTTGTCCTATATAACAGGCTCCACAAGAGAGTGGAAGCCTGTACACAATACCAGCCTTGAATCCAACAATTGGGTCTCTATGTTTCACCCCACATTCTTGCTTCTTCGATTCTCTTTCCCTTTGAATAGCCTGGCAAATCCTCTTCATCCTGAGCGAGACGGTCAATGCCACGTCAACATCATACCTTTTGCCTGCATTTTTGAGGCCGTATGAAATTCTGTGCACATACGGTACCACCGCAACCTTCCACTTCTCACCCATGCTGGGCAGGGATTCCCTTTACTCCACCTCACTTGGTTCTTTTTTGAATCATTAAAGTTGCTACCTACCTACCTGGGCAGGGATTTCACTCTGTGCGTTCTTTTAAGGCGATTCAGTACCCGGCAACAAGCTTCATTATTAACCGACTCCCGATAACCGGCCTTTGCAATTCTTGTCAATTGTCTTTCAAAACTATTGCCCATGCTGTGGTAGCAAGATTTATTCAACGCATTTAACAAGCATGTGTTGATCGTCCCATTCTTCACTAATTTGGAATGCCCAGAATTGAAGCTTAGCAAAGGCTTCACCAATCTCGGGTTGTATTCCTAACAAATATGATCCTCACCGAATTGAATCAATAAATATAAATACTGTAACCGATCGTCAACTGATTCTTCAACAGTAAATTCCAGCCCGGATCCACACTCAGTAAAAACATCCATAATGTCCCTCATTCGTTGATTGAATCTTTTACGGTCTGTAAATAGTAAAACGTCGTCCACATACCTGAAGGTGGAATGATTAGGCCCTCCAAGTTATCCTTCAGGTGTCTCTCCACGTACATTAAGAGGATGTCACTCAAGACCGGTGCAACACTCGACCCAATGCATACTCCAGCCTTCGGCGTATACAGCTTGTCCTTCTAGCCTATGAAGGCGAACTCCAGGTAGAACCTCAAAAGTTCAAAGAAACTTCCAACACTTACACCTGAGGCGTCAATGAAGTCACATACATTATTGTCTTCAATAATGCACATTTGAACATGCTTAAGGAGGCAGCCATGGGGGAGGCTATAATACAAATCCTCGACATCCATGGTGAAGCAAACACATTTTCTTGAGTTGTGTTCTTTGAGGAATTCAACAAGGACTTCAGAGTTGGGTAGCCTTAGGGGGTCTGATAAAGTCAAAGAGGAAAGGTGTTTCTGCAAATATTTGGAGACTAGGTGCTGCCACGTGCTCTTATCAGATAAGATGGCTATGAACGGAGCATCTCGTTTATGGGTTTCTGCCGAGAGGAATACATCCAAATGTAATTGCTTGCATTGTTTCACCTGTTCACGTATCCGTTCAAGCCCAAAATCACCTAGTAGAGCCATAGCCTTCTCTTTTAACATGGTCGCTTTCATAGGAAATCTTTTGAAATTCTTCTCAACAGCAGCCTCCGCTTTTTCTTAAAACTGATTCTCAGAAAAAAAATCGTAAAATACCCTTCTTTACCTGATAGTAAAACTCTGAGGTCACTCGAGGGCATCCATTTGGCAATATAGTTAAAAGGCACTGTTTCCCCTTTAATCATTCGTTTGTGTGCTCTAACACTTCCAAGCACTCATGGATGCACCGCGACCTATTAGAATCTTGAACTCTATTTGCAATACAGCGTGACATGGTCACCTGTTCAGCCTCATCAACTCTAGGCTCAAAAGCATGCTTAGGACACAGCTTCAGCATCTTATCAATATCTAGAGGTATCTCTTCATCTACGAAATTCAATATCTTGCCTTGCTGATCTTCGTTCATCTTTTTTAGTGGAAGCCGAGGTAGAACCACCTTCCAAAGAAATTCCGCCAGTCATTCACTTAGGGCACTCCACTCTGTGTACTTGCGACACGCACGCTGCTTGCTATAAGTGCACTCACACACGAGTCGTAGACAATAGAGAGTTTTAGAATAGGGGGCCCCAAGCTTTGGGGCCCCCAAGGAGCTTGGGGCGTCGAAGTGCGCATGCGCAGAACGTAAGGCGTGCTTGGGGTCTTGGGTTAACGCTAGGGGCTGCCCCTATTTTTCGGAAATAGAGTTCGCCCTAAGCCCATGGTGTCACGCGTTCATGGAAAATGAAAGGCCAACGAAGCTTATGTTATGTCTCATTATGCCCGCACTACAAAATTTTAGCGATAAAATGCGCTATATTTTGTGATTGCTTCCGGATTTACCGAGCTGCTAGGTTTAGTGAGTTCGCCTCCTTTGGTTGCCATGGGGAAAAGACGGCGGAAAGCGCGGAAGGTTCAAATGAGGTTTCCCGGTCTCGGCCTGGATTGACAATTGGCCGATTTCGTCTTGTCTGACTGAAACGGTTTATTTAACCGGTAGTCATAAAATAGTTTTTGCACAATAATAGTACTTTTTGATGAATAAAATAACGTTGTTGGCTTTTATATATTTAAATGCTTGTAATTAGTTTATCGTCGTGGCGCTGCAATCGACGAACGCAAGCCCGGCTCCGCTGCGTCGGGATGAATGGATGGAAACAACTTTATTTAATAAAAAAAAAGTATTCCAGAGTGGTCCCCTACAAGTCCAGGAGTCCACGGGCTTTTGCTTCGCATAGAGCCCGATCTACCAGCCATTTCTGACCGGCGGGTTGAGCTGTCCGCAAAGCAGCCTCCCAGGAAGAAAAGGTGGGATGGGGGATGGGGGGCACTGCCTGGGGGGAAGGACATTCCCACAGGTAGTGGAAAAGTGGGGATTTTGGCTCGCCACAGGTGTCGCAGTGAGGGGGCAAGCCAGGGTGAAGGCATGAGAGACGGTAGGGGGAAATGAAACAATCCGTCTGCAATTGTCGCCATGTAGCACTGGATAAGGGTGACAAGGTGCTGTGGGGTGGTGGCAGTGTCATGCGCTTGTGTTTGTAGAATGTGGGGATTTGGTGGTATGTAGAAAGGACCGATGCGGCCTCCTGCGCGGAGTTGGATGCCTGATCATCCTGGGCTCGGGTAGAGAGTTCTCGGGCCAGCGCATCAACGCGCTCATTACCGGGGATCGAGGCATGCCCTGCGATCCACGTTAGATTAACCGTTCGGTCGAGAGAGGTGGCGGTGGTAAGAATAGGATGTGCGTCGGGAAAACCCCTATTTAAAACTCGCCGCACGCTATTTCCTTGGAGGCCCCAAGCCTTGGGTTCCCCAATTCTAAAACTTCCTATTCTTTGAAGTGGCGGGCTACAAGAGACTACTGGAACATCGGAACAACTTGGGAAGTAGCAAGGACAAAACATTTGCAGTCTCTCATTGCCATTCATGTCAAACAATTAGGAAGGAGAAGTGCTTTCCTATGTTTGACCACGTTAGGACTTTGTATCGCCACAAAGAAGAGATAACGAGAGAGATAGTTGAATCATATTTTATTTCAACGAACAATAAGTGTGTCCGCAAGACTTCTTTTGCTCTTTCAAGCAAACATGTTTTTATGCGAAGCATATTGCTAGAGGTAAACCACAGCCCTTCATGATGGTTACACGCTGTGCAAAGAATGTGGAATGCTACGTTTCACCACGTGATATGCTGACGTCACGACAGAGGAGAGACGGGGGTCCAGCTCGCGCCGTCGGCTGCGGTTGCACGCCGTGCGGACCACGTGGTATGGTGACGTCACACCACGTGATACGCTGACGTCATGACAGAGGAGAGACGGGGGACCGGCTCGCGCTGTCGGCTGCGGTTACACGCTGTGCGGACCACGTGGTATGGTGACGTCACACCACGTGATACGCTGACGTCATGACAGAGGAGAGACGGGGGACCGGCTCGCGCTGTCGGCTGCGGTTACACGCTGTGCGGACCACGTGGTATGGTGACGTCACACCACGTGATACGCTGACGTCATGACAGAGGAGAGACGGGGGACCGGCTCGCGCTGTCGGCTGCGGTTACACGCCGTGCGACCACGTGGTATGGTGATGTCACACCACGTGATACGCTGACGTCACGACAGAGGAGAGACGGGGGTCCAGCTCGCGCCGTCGGCTGCGGTTGCACGCCGTGCGGACCACGTGGTATGGTGACGTCACACCACGTGATACGCTTACGTCACGACAGAGGAAAGACGGGGACCGGCTCGCGCCGTCGGCTGCGGTTGCGCGCTGTGCGGACCACGGGGTATAGCGTAGGCTTATATATAAAGGGGAGACGATTGCGCTCGCCTCCAGTAGACCCTCACAAAAGGTGGCGATGCCTCCAGGGAGTGCAGCCGAGCGGTGGAATGAAAAGCGAAGGCTGCGGCGTGCTGCAGAGAGCCCAGAAGAGCCGAGTTTAGCAATCAATATGCTTCGCATCTGACCAGGCTTAACCAAGCTAAGCCTCAGCCATTTTTTTTTCAGCGACTTTTTGTCAGCAGGTGAACCCAGGGATTGGTTCACACGATTGTTTCGCTTTCGTCATGTTTGTTTTTATGTGGGCCTTGGAGTAAAGGCTTAGGCATAGTTGTGAGTCAGCGCTTGTACTGTGGCTTCCTTTTATCTTGTCCGTTGTCTTCGTGTTAGTGCTGTTTAAATTATTAATGAATATGTACCAACTCGCCCAACAAAGTATCTTGGTAAGAGTAACACAGGACAGGCAATGGTTAAGACTGTTCTTCCGGCGATTTACCAGCGCTCTCTTCGCTTGGTGGCATTGCAACGTTCCTGCGCAGTCATGTGTTCATCAGTAGCCGATGAGGTGGAAGCACTCGGAGAGCTAGAACGTAGTCGCCGAGCTTCATCTTGTGCACGACGCTTAGCACGATGTTCTTCACTTGCTTCCACTGTCTCTTGTGCATATTGTCGCTTCCTTGCCGCAGCTTGTTGTCGACCCCTGTTTTTAGCAGCCTGCATAGCAAAGCATTCACAGCGAGGCCGAAGCAACGTTGAACCATCTGATCGGCGCGGCAGCGGCGCCGCTGCAGCGCGAGGGGTTCTAGCGCGACGCGCTGACGGTGCCGCCATCTGGCGGGGCTCAGCTGTAGCGCTTGCTCGGCTCGGCTGTTTAAGGTTAAGCGTGCCGTCCACCGGGGATACGTAACTGCTCGAAACCTGGCACAGTATTGCTATCGCAATAAAAGTCTGAACAGTTACCAAATTTACCCTGGCCCTTGACACAGAGGCCAGCTTTTAAGTAGCTAAATGTACTGATGCCTCCGTTTCCCGATGTTACGTTTGTGTTTTGCGCTTTTTGTTATTGCACATATAAATGACCACAGTTTATGTAGTTTATATAGTTCTTGAGTGACGAATGCCATTGCAGGAGTGTTAGACGTACGCCACAATCGAATTCCGTCATTCAGTCTCATCTATATTCTCGCGTCGTTCTACACATTCTCTGCACTCACTTATTTTAGCCAGGCATGCTGCCTCTACAGGCAAATTATTTCAGCTTGAACTCTATTCCTACGTGTAATCCTAAACCTGAGTAAAATAATGAATGGAACGCGTACAGTCTTTAGAGGCCGAATGATCACAGTACGAAAGCTGATTGTGTGCAAAGTAAAAACTATTCGGTTGTGTAAACTCATCGAACAGTGCTATAACATATGCAAAATAGAAGTCTAAAATTTTGGCACAAATTTAAATTTTTGTATCAAGTTTGGGATTATATCGGGTAGAGTTTGGGTAATAAAAATGTGCTTTTAAGCATCGCAAGGTCTTGTTTATATGTGTCATATAGCATAAATTGGCTTCGTTTTTGAAAACAATTTTAAGGCGGCTGTCATATAGAATGCTACGTTCTATGAATATGGAACACAAATAGTGTAAGCTTCCTACAGATATGCAGACTATGCCTTTGAAATGTGTCTTGTGTTCACAGCGAGAAAATAGGGCTTTTCTGAATGAATAACTCTGGGACAATTGTGGAAAATGTAAGGCACTTGTAAGAACATATTGTAGAAATGGTTCAACCTTCCGACGCGTGCGGGAGTTTTTCTTCTGAAGTTTGTCTTGCGCCAGCAAAAATTGCTAACACTAAATTAAAAACTGAAGGGGTAGTTTCAGAAAATTTTAGAGCAAAATTAGAAGGCACCAGAGTGATGGTCTGCGAGTATAATTATCGATAAGTGTCTGGTAAACAATATATCAAATATCAAACGTTCGCTGAAAATGTCCAAACCTTCTCATTATTGAAAGTTTTAGTGAATATGGAAATGAAAAGATGCAAATGAATCGTTTATATTCAAGTTGAAAGGATGTATAATAAGCCACTTTTTACGACTCATGCTGGAGCCTCGAGGTAGGAGGTCCTGCCCAGCGTGCAGATTAGGAAGTGATGAGTACAGGCCGGCACGTGCTGAAGCATAACATGTATTGTACTTGCCATTAAATGAAATTCAGGTTAGAGATATGAGGCTTCTGCATTCTTGTCTCCGGTATTTTTCGTCCCTTCGTGCGTAAACAAGAATAACAAGTGACGCTGAGCTTATGTACAGGAATGTTTATTTTCAGAGCTCTGACTCTGTTCCCCTTCATGCCGGAAAGACCAGCAGCATAGTTGACACGTCGTTGCACGTGATCTTTTTCTTAGACGTAATGCACCAACGTTATCTGTGCTAGTCTAGTCAGAGCAGTATATCAAAGGGATCGGACAGCAGCCTAGATTTGTAGCCTCGGCCTTTTTAATATATTCACAGATATCCTCATCACCACGCTCTGGGCACCTGGAAAAAAGACAGATTATTGTGTTTTCACCGATGCAGGTCTCCTTACCATCGGTTCATTTTAGGTTCACGGCACACTTAAACAACTGAGCTAGCACAACATAGTTGAATAAATTGCACGGCATAGTGCAATGTTATATAAAGACGTCAAATCTAAATCTAATAAATGAACTACCATACTATTTATTGTTTTTACAGACTCTGCTGGTTGAAAGGGGCAGGACAACATAATAATGGTGCATCGGCCTTCATTGTGGAGTGCCTCTAAGCGCGTTCTTCGTTGATAAACGAGCCCTCATTTCGAGCTCATCATGCGTACATGGCCCCCATTGAAACAAGTATCGTCGCAATATTTTAAAGTACGAGTACGCCACGACGATTGCGAGGCTTAGGTCAATTAGCATTTGAGATGATGATTTTAGATTAATTTGATGAGCCTTTCAAAAAGGAAGCCTTCTATATTCCTTATTAGCGAAGGAACTATGACCGCGGCAGTGTCCCGAAAGTCTTCCTTTGCCACCTTGACGTCACAGGAAAAAGTAGTTGCAGTGATCGCAACTATAGCAATAGTATCATGCACCTTTACACCCTTGGCTACTAATATAGTCCATTCAGGTGCTAGTATACTCAGTAAATACTAAACTCCTTGCTGTACGTTCTTTTCCACATCCACTGACAAATCTAGCTCATGCTTTAGCGTTTACGACATGTGAGCACTCTTAAGTCCCCGTAACTTCAATAAAATGCTTTGCAGCCGCAAGATCACGCTCGCTGTTTAGCTGCTGCCGGGTACGAGTTTTTCTATTACATGTTTATCGCTAAGCAATTAGGATTTGTTTACAATATATCAATATTAGCTAAGCTAATTTCTTTAGCCATACTTCCCACGGGGCCGCTGACAGGCCACCCATTTCGGGGAAGCAGCCGCCAAGTTTTCAATGTTTATTTTGAAATGAACGCTACTGCGATTTTTAACCACCTTGGTGGCACATATTCATTTTCTTCAATTTATCACCGGAGTATTAATAAAACCATTTCCACTTGGTAATCTGGCATTGACTTCGTCGTCGCGAGTGATGTGAGCGAGAAATCACGGGCCTGGTTCTAACAGCTACGAGCTGTCATGGCTGGTATATAATGGCTTGCAGGGTTATGCAACGTCAGGCGACAATCTGACACGACCTATTTAGAAGATACTCCCAACTCGAACTTCTCATTTGATGTCAGGGAGTAAGATTGAACTTTCCAAGAGCCTTGTATTCAGGGGGGTCAGACAGTCTACCCGATTTCTTGCCTATGCTCGGGTTAAGCGGCACTTAACGTCTATGTCGGGATGCCGTTCACATAATGCTGCAGCTTGTGTGTGTGCTAAAATATGTACGAGATAACAGAGGTACCACTTAAAAGATTAGTGACTCTAACGAGGATCCGCAAGGAGAGTAGAGGACAGGAGCTTATCAAAAGCTGTAGCTTCATACTGTTTAAGGTGCAATTTGTCTCGCTTCCCCAGTTTGTCCATTATGTCTTTTAACTCGTTGTTCTAGTCGCCAGAACCGTTTCTTTGCATTTCAATGAGTGTGGCGCCCTAGAAAAATCTCTTGGCGTTAGATACCGCAGAGATATACCCATTGTAATCATTCACTTGTGTAAAGCGACGCTTTGGTGACCCAGTGGTTAAGGCACTCAAACGCTGTACCAAAGAACGCGGGATTGAATTCCGGCCCCAGCAGCCGCTTTTCGATAGGCGCGAAAAGGAAGGTGCTCATATGCTGTGCGGTATTACTGCACATTGAATAACCCTATAGTATCAAAATTTCCGGAGTCCTCCACTACGGCGTGTCTCATAGCCTCAGTCGATTTGGGACGTTGAATAATGTCAACCAAACTATTTATGTAAGGGGCCAGCTAGTCATGAAGCCGGTTTACAAAAGTGCCAGAAGAACGTTCAGGTGGCAGGCACCCTAGAAAGCTGCCAGCTACGCGAGAAATGAATATTAACAATGAAACGGGTCCAGTGCACGGTAATGAACACCAGGCGGTTGAAATTTCTGGAGCCCTTCGTTACGGCGTCTCTTATAGCCACAGTCGCTCTCGAAAGTTAAACCCTGCCAACGAAATATCTAACTAAAACAAACACAAATGAGGCCACAAATGAATTACATAAGGCTTTAAACGCACACAACGACGAAAAAGCACGCGTACCGACCGCTCGAACTGACAAACAAGTGTTTCGTATGCGAAGCGCTTTTTCGAATCGCAATTGGAGGAAACCGAAGAGGAAACGACATCGCTGCGCAAGTGTTTCATTTCTTTCCTTTATTCCCCTGAAGCGGCTAGGAAACAATACTAGCCAATTGTATATACGATTGTTGGGATGGGTTGTCGATCATCCCGATATTCAGTGTGAGATGGTTATATACCCAAGGTTTTCAGCCACAAGACAAAGGCCTTAGCATGAACGGGAAAAGAATGCTTTCGTGTACAGTGCGCATTGTGCCTAAGTATGCCAAGCCACTGCAGCGATGCCACTTCTCTGGAACGGGCTGTATACAATGTCATGTAGAATTACACAAGGTTTTATCCAGCTTAAACCAGTTAAGCTCTTCAAAACCACTGTTCATGATGGTATGGCATGCGTTTCTTCGGCGACTTGACATTGAGATACCGGCACAGAGTTCGGCAGCAGTGATAAAACTGAATAATAAATTTGGTGTTCAGAGAAAGGTTAAAAATGTCGACTGTCTCAGTTAGAGACAAATTTCTATGCCTAAATTAACGGTGTACTATTGGATATATATATGTAGTTGGTTCTAGTGATCATCGCGAGCATGTCTGCAACTTGGCTAGTAGATGAACGCCAAATCGAAAGTGAAATGGCCTGACACCAACCCGTATGCTGCACAAGAAATGAATGTCACAATTTTGGTACGGAATCGCGTTCGTATTTTTCCCTAAAGCGTGTCTTCTAATTCTGGGTTACAACTAAGCTTCTGGACCGGAAGAACTATAAACGCTATCACAAAAAAGTCCGGCATTGAATAGCCAGTTCCGCTTCATGCAGTGAATGTTGCGGTGCTATTTTAGGTCATACCATAAATAGCTGGTTCGCGGCAAAAATTGCAATCAGTCTTCACGATATGGCGGACACTTAAGCCATACTATCGCGTGCACACTTAAGACGAAGGTTGAGCGTTCTCTCAGTGTTTCAGTCCTCATGATCTTTGGGTAAGTGACAGTAAGATCAAGCTCACATTTTGCTAGACAAGCGCTTTACGGTGATAAGCGGCTAGAACTTAGCATACTGATTTATTACTGCTTAAATTAATCACGCCAGAATGGTCACTGAAGCTTGGAAAAGGGGTATTCCATGGCTAGAGAGTTTTTGTGTAGGCCGCAAAGCATTGCTGAATGTTTTTATAGCCCCATAATCGCCATTACAGCCCACACGCACACATATACGCGTGCGCACATGTGTGTTAATGTACCTTAACACGCAATCAGGCACAAATTTTAAACAAATGGTATAACAATTTGGATCAATAGCCCACACGAGGAAATGTAACTATGCAAAAACAAAAGGACGAAGTTCCACAAAACGAACCGCACAACAAGGCAGAAGGACCCTTAAGAACTCACAGAATACATGGCAGGAGAGTCGATGGCCTCTGCCGTGGCGACAACTTAGCTGCAAGTAGTCAACAATCTCGGCTTCACCGCTTCTGTACAGCTGCCGCGATTGAGGACATAACCATCTTCTAGATCAATTCACTTCAATATATGTGGCCTGGTACGGCATCTTTGGACTGCCATTTGTATGTATGTACATATTGTGGGCGTTGTGAACCACACGAAAAAATGTGGCTTTGATATCTATGCAACTGGCACATCTGCTGCACTCTGCAGTAAGCGAGTGACGTCAACTCTCTAATTTTCCATTCTGTTCTTTAGTCACGACATCAGAAGCAACTGTTCTTTAGACATTGTATAATAAGGTTTGAGTGATATCTGATATCCGGAGTTCTCGAAATTCATACGGTTTCGATGGGGTACTAGAAGATTTCTCTTGCAATAAGAATTTTCAAGAAAAGGACCATTGAACATGAAGCCAAGCTCCATCAGTTCAGTTCAGTCGTTCAGTCGTGTCCGACTCTTCGTGATCCAATGGACCATATCACGCCATGTTTTCCGGTCTCTCACTATCTTCCTAACGTTACATAACTTCATCTGCAGCGCCTCGAGGATGCCATCTAACCATCGCATTCGCTACCTACCCCTTCTCCGGTGATCCTCAACCTTTCCCAACATCAAATCTTTCTCCAACGACTCCTCTCTTCTCATCAGATGACCAAAGTAGCTGAGCTTTAACTTTAAAATTTGGCCCTCCAATGAGCAGTCAATGTTTATGGTCGACAATATTGACTTATTTGATCTTCTGGCAGTCCAAGGAACTCTCAAGTCCCCGCCAGAATGACAATTCAAACGCGTCAATTCTTCGACGGTCACCCTATTTCACAGTCCAACTCTCGCATCCATACATCACAACTGGAAAGACCATAGCACGAGTTATACGGAATTTGGTTGGCAGACTAATGTCTATGCTCTTTACTAGGCGGTCAAAGCTAGCCTTGGCTCTCTTTCCCAGAAGCAGGCGTCTCCTAATTTCATGGCTGCAGTCTCCTTCTGAGGTAATCTTAAAGCCCAAGAAGAGACAATCTGTCACAGCGTCCACTTCTTGTCCCTTGATGCTCCAGGACGTAATGGGGCAAGACGCCATGATCTTTGTCTTTTTAATGTTCAGTTTAACCCCATCTTCTCACTCTCTTCTTGTACGCTCATCAGAAGTCTCTTGAGTTCCACTTCACTTTCTGCCATTAAAGTAGTATCATCCGCATATCTAAGGTTGTTGATACGTTTTCCAGCAATCTTCACTCAAGCTGAAGACTCGTCCAGATGGGCCTTCCTCATGATGCACTCAGCATATAGGTTAAATAGACAGGGCGACAGTATGCAGCCTTGTCTCAATCCTTTCTCAATCGGAAACCAATCAGTAAGACTATGCCCAGTTCTGACTGTGGCCTCTTGCCCTCCATGCCCTCTGTGCAAATATGACAACAAAAGGCACATCCGTGCTTCTCGTTCATTCGGACTTAATAATACGCGTTTTTCATTATTTGTGCTGTGTGTAACTCGGAACTGCGGCACCCTTGCAAATATAAAAACCAACATGTATATATATAAATTTAAGAATTGCTCTTCCAAACATATTAGGACTTGCCAACAGTTGACCTGAGAGTGCTAGCTTGTATGAGCTCATAATACAATCGCTCACTACTAATATAAATGTAGGTATTCACAGTGAAGAAAAAAATAAATAAGGGAGCAAATTGCAATTTTATTTTCAACTTCGTCAGCCTCGGGGAGTCTCTGGCATGATTTTGACACTTACATATAAGCCAGAGTTGAGCTCCATTTACGAACCGAATTTGCTTCTGTCGAAAAAAAAAACCTGCTCACATTAAAGAAAATCATTTTAGGCTTGTGGATACTTACTTTTCGAGGACCTCCACTGTGCCATCCGTGCACTTGACTCGCTCGCAGGGAAGTGTCACGACCTTTTCCTGTCCGTTTTTTATTTTATGGCCGTAGTATGTGCACGGACCTACATATGAATGACTCGAAATGAGTTGATGTACTACCACCCGCAAGACAAAAGTGGAAAGTCCACCACATGTCTTCTTCTTAGTGACTTCTGCCATTCAACACCCCTTCACCTCGGCAGTGACTTATTTCCTAAACCTTCGTCTTATAAAGGACGACTTATGTAACTAAGCTGCTCTGTCGCCGTCGTAGTGCACTCATCAAACAATTTGACAGTTTTCTAAAGCCTCTCGGCTTATAAAAGGCAACATACTTTCAATTCTGTGTTATTGCAGTAAATGAACCAGTCTAAATTCAATATTTCGAATCAATATTTACCGATGCTCAGGCTCGAACTGATTTGCAGCTTATGATGGCAAAGTGGCGAAAAACAACACACGCTGTAGATATCATTGTTCTTTTAACACTTCTTCTTACTTTCTACGAGATGCTTCCCCCTTACCACCAGGTAAGCTGCTTTACACCCAAATACAAACAAGCATTGGGTGCTAGAAATAACGTTTGGCCTACGGACTACACAGAGTGTTTGGCTTAACACAGATTTAAACAATAACTACACACAGACTGGTAAGACATATACGATGATCCGCTGCAATGGCCTACGCTGCGCTGTTCTGTCATTAGAATAAAAGGGATGAATACCACCTTTTCCATTCTGCTTCTGATTTTTCCCTTCACATGACAGTATGGCCAAAGCCATGAAAACAACCCGAGTGAGTGCAAGAGCACGCATGTTGGTTGAGAGTTACTCGCTGTTTTTCACAATTAGTAGGTAATGATTGTGCCTTATCTTCGCCCGCTTTTATACTCTGGATTTCAGAGTTAAAGAAGACGCGATGACGGCTATTGTGCCCGCGAAACAACCTTTACCACGAATTACCATGCATTTCGTCAGCAGAAACATGCATTAAGTAATGAATAAAACTGAGCTACCCAGAGCAGTGCAATTAAATTGAGACACGTGTGGTAGATGATATAGTCCTCTTTAATATCATTCCTAAGAGATTGCTTACAATGCTGAAAATTAATAGGTCATGAGTTTTTTTGCACATCAGCTAGACTAAATTGCAGCTGCCAGCCAGGATTGAAGAAGGGACTGCTTCTAGTATCGAAGGAAAACCCAAATCTGACGTGGGCATTTTCAATTCTTCCAAGAAATCAATGCACATGTTTTGATCAAACTGTGCATGTAATTTATTAGATTTTATGGTGTGTGCAAAAGGTACACGAGAAAACCAAAATATTTTCCTTTCATTCAGCGGTGATAACTATCCAGTCTTTTAGTAAATTTCTGTAGTGTTTTTATATTGTTATTAAGTTGGTATTTGACAGACAGATGGCGCTCTATGATTATGAATGCCACCTCGAAATCGGTGCTTTTGCTTCATCTTCAAGAACTATCCGTCCATGATCACTAAAAAGCAATGCATTTCTCAGCAAGGCCGAAATTTGTGCTGTGTGAAGTGTTTATGAGAAGTTCTCAACTATCAGTGGGTCGAACATATTTGGACTTTGCAACAATTGTGCCTCAACAAAGCTTAAACCAAAAAGAATACCGCCTCTAAAACCACTCTCTTACGTCTCATATACTAGCGGAAGAGCTCCGATCCTTTTCCGCCCACCTTCAGGTTCTCGTAGAAAATATGTCCCAGTGAAACATTGTTGACACACATGTTTTGAGGTGATATGCTCTCTTGATCGCTAGGGTACGTTTCTTGTGGTACCCATTGCAAGCTTAAGTCAGCCTTTCCACTAACTGGCATTCCTTTATGCACTAGCACTATAAGCCCAGTCTTCTAAATATGCGCAGTTGGCGTCATGAGCGAAACATTTAGAGCGTACCTGCGCCACAGATGACATGGCCTTGCGCTGATTTACAGCGGGATGTGTAAAGTGAGTAGACTTCATGTGATGTATAGGTCGGCAAAATCAGCAATGTTCACTCAAAAGAACTTGTTGAACCTACAGACTCACGCTCACTCAGACTCACAAGGCCAGAACTTACACTCATGAGCTGAAACTCACATTGGCTGGCGACTCGCTCAGGCTAAATCACACATTAACTCACACATCACACATCGCATCATAATGCATGCAGGCAGGAGACTCACTGTGGCTCACATAGACTCATGATTCATCGGGGCTCACTCAGTTCAAGTCACGACTCATCTCAGTCTGACGAACTACCTGGCTCAATCATTTGAACTGTACACTCATCTGGGCTCTTGTTCCGCCCTTTTTCAAGTCGCGCTGTTCTTCTTCAAAATGGCATACCAACTCGCTCAAGCATCAGTTCTATCGTAACTCTTATCGACTAACTCATATAAACTTACGATAAATCTGGGCTTACTCGTTTATACTAAAGATTCAACTCAACACGCTCATTTTGACTCATCTGCACTCAGACTCACCTTTACTCGTAACTCAAGACTGATCTGAGCGGACTCATTTCGATTCAGTGCGCATCTGGACTCACTCATTTCAACTCTCGACTAATCTGAGCTCATTCATTTTGATTCATCACGCATCTGGATTCACTCATTTGGAATCACAACTCAGAGCACGACGGTGACCTTCAAATGTGGCCCGAGGCACCCCATGTTTAGAGTACACCCCCGAAATTTTATTTTGCTTAATTTGCGACAACACTGAAGTGAATTATAATTGACTTAGTTGTAGCAGAAAAGGAACCACGACACAAATACGACGAAGACGAGAGGTGGACAGGACGAGCAGTAACTAACAACTGAGCTTTATTGAAAAAAAAAAAAAACACTCCGCAGAAGCAAAGGAGGGAGGGGGCGGGTCTGCACATACGTGGACGAAACAAAATAGAAGAAACACGTTTACACTCAAAGATGATCTCTCGTCGCAGATGGGCGAGATAACCGCGAACACACAAGAGAAAATCGCAAAAACGCGTTTCTCAACTAGTTTCTCTTCCACGATTGACAGATACTGGGCCTTTCCTTTCCTGTAAAGTGCTTAACTGCCTCTAAGTTGCGAAGGAGGCGAAAAATGCGTTCGTGTGCTGTGCGATGTAAATGCACGCTTAAGGTCCGCAGGTGGCCGAATTTAGACAGAGCCTTCCACTATGGCAGCCCTTTCACGCTTTCCGCTTTCACTCCCATCTTCCTCCCTTCATTTACTCCCAGCCGGGGTGGCGCAGTGATAAGACGCCCGACTACTGTGCTGGAGTACCCGGGCTCGAATTCGACTTCGGCGGCTGCGTTTCGATGGAGGTGAAACGAAGAGGCGTCCGTGTGCTGAGAGATGTCAGCGCACGTTAAAGATCCCCAGGTGGTCGAAATTACTCTGTAGCCCTCCACTACGGCTTCTCCTTTTCTCTTTCCGTTTTCACTCCCAACTTCCTCCCTTCCCTTACGGCGCGGATGAGGTGTTCACAGAAAACAAGCGAGACAGTTACCGCGCCTCGCCCTTCTTATAAATCGTCAATCAGTCCTCCCTTCATTTACGGCGCGTTAAATTGTCCACAGAATAAGTGTGGCAGGCATTGCGCGTATCATTTTCTGCGGACCAATTATATAATTATTCGCTCTAATTAGGCACCTAATTAATAAACCACGTCAACCATTTTGTCACTTGCACCCCTTTGAATAAAGTTCTGTCCCATGATACCATTATTTTGCTGATATATCAACAATTTCCACAGCGCCGGCAAAAATCATGCCTGAGCGGAACCCGCCTACATAGCCGTACAATGCTTACGGATTAAAATAACAATGGGTTCAAAAAAAGAAAAGAAGTATCTGGCACTTTTTCTGTGGACGCCTGAACCTCGAAGTATGGGGCGGAAGGAATGTGGGAGTACTTTTTTATGTAGGCTGTCATTGCACCCGCTACCGTTTCGGTGGTGGACGATGGCTGTTGAGACGCACATCTTTCTCCCCCTTTTCTGTTTGTTTCTTCCCTATTTTCTCTTCTTTCCGCACGAGGCAGAGGAGTTGGCTGAGCTACAGTTGTTGTTGTTTTTGTTGTTGTGGCTGTAGGAAGAAGGCAACGAAAATGCACGGGCCTGCTACTGGCTTTGTAGCTGAGCAACCTCCGCTGCCTCGTGCAGACAGAAGAGAGAAAGTAGAGAAGAAAGAAAAAAAGAGGGAGAGAAAGACGCGCGCCGCAACAGCCGTCGTCCACCACCTAAGCGGTGGCGGGTGCAATGACGACCTACTACAGAAAAATTCGGTGGCTGGCTAGCCCCCGTCGCAAGCGGAGTTGACCTACCGTCCCAGCCCCGTAGTGTCAGGAACAGCCACCCTTCACCACCTCTCTCCGCTACAGAGCCAGTAGCAAGCCCGTGCATTTTCGCTTCCTTCTTCCTTCAGTCGCAAAAATAATATCAGCGTGCAGTGAGAAAGCAGAGCACACAGACGCCTCTCCGTTTCGCCTCCATTGAAACGCAGCCGCTGGCGGTCGGATTTGAATACGGATACTCCGGAATAGTAGCGTGGCGTCTTACGACTGCTCGATCTCTACTTTGGTTTTGGGGAAAGAACGTGCAGTGAACATCACGGAATCGTGAACACCCACACCTAATTAGGTTAAAATCACTTGGAGGTCAAATTTAGTGCCACGCGAAGACCGGCTCTACCTAGCGTACTGAAGCTTTCGTTCAGTTGTAAATTAATTTATAAGAAAGGAAAAAAGTAGATGCGTAGTGAACAGTTGCCTGGACGTGGAGCTATTGCGGAGGCCCGCCCGACGTGCCGAGTACTCAGTGACCTAAGACATTTGCGGGTGGGCCTCATGCAAACTACTGTATACTGTACCATAGTGTATATATTTCTTTTATTTTTACCTACTCTTTTCTTTCTCCCTATCACTCACCTCTTTGATTTCCTCTACCTTCTCCTCGCTATCCCTTTATTTCCGCCGCCCCAGTTCAGGTGCTTCAGATATAAGATAGCAGATACCGGGGCTGGCAAACATCTTTTCTTTCCTTTTGTACATACAATAAATAACCACTACAAAAAGTAGAATTTGTCAGGGTCACTTGAAGGTCAAACTGAAGCATACATGAAGGCTGCTTTACCTAGCGTAGTGAAGCTTACGCTTCAATATAAACCTCCTTGCGAACTATCCTGCAGCATTACTCCCTAAAGCACTCAAAGAGCAAATTGCTTCATTGATAGAGTTATGGCTACATATGATATCCCTTTAGATTCTTTGTGGTACCTGCATGTCTTGTCCGGCACTAATATAAGTATTGAATACTACCAAAAGCAGTGAAAGATCACTGTTTAATCTTAAGTTGTGGTACACGGTTGATATTCATATAGAGTCGTCGTGGCAACTGTATGCTCCTGCCTGTCACTTTTAAGGCTGAGACTGACAAAATGTTATTCACAATAATTGGGATAAATAGGGGAAATCGGCTATCGTACCGCAGGCCATGGAGACCTTTGGTGACGCGGGCCCAATCAGCGGCCTTGAATTGAATGTCAGGGTCATCGCTGCACCTCATCTTGTCCCAAGCTTCATTAATGGACCAGGCAAGAGTTCTGAGGGAGGATTATGGACTTTGCACGTCCAGATCATATGCCCGGAGTTGTCTTTCTCCCCGCAAAAGCGGCAGAAGGGATTCATATCCTTATTTATGAATCGTTAGGTTTGGACAAGGTCCCCGTCTGTAGCTGTCTCCATATGACTTGCTGTTGTCTGCTCAGTGAAAGGTATTGATGCAAGAATCGTAGTATATATCACATGAAAGTGAAAGCAATTTCGAAATAAAAGCAATCTTTATTACGAGAAATATGCCCTAAGCAAATTTTAGGATAAATACCCTAAGAAAATAAGTTCAGAAATAGCAGAATTACATCCTATTCCTATAATCTTTCATACCTCCCCCCCCCTCCCCTCCTCCTTCCAAATTTCCTACTCTGTCGCCTGTTATCTATTACATGTGGGTGGCGGCTGAAGGCGCTTCGCTCTCCTATAGCTTTAGGCTTCGCCCTTAACTTGAAGGTGCGGTAAAAACGGCGTCCTTTATAACCACATCGCCGTATTCAACAACTTTCGGTGGCCTCTGTGCTCCATATGACTATGGCAGGTTTTGGTAGGCAAAGCGGAATCTTGCGCTGCAGGCTGATCAGACGCCATTGCTGTTGGAAGCGACGCTCTAGTCAGGAATAGGCAACTAAAAAAAATAGCACTGCAGTTATGCTCATAACTTCGTTTTTGGAGACATTTAGCCTTCTGGACTGATTTTATGACACTAACAGATATGGCTCATTACTACTCTTTTCTTGTGCAGCGTCATAAAAAAGGAATTTACGCTGAATAAATGTTTAGTGCAGGTTACTCGTTCTATTTTGGTATCGAGATATTGGGCTGGATTCCCTTCGCAGACATCTCAAAAATCGCATGTAAATTTTGACGTAGAATGAAAAGTTGTCAGAGGGAGAGTGCCTGCCGGTCGAGTATTTTACCATCATCATGTAGGCGCGCTGAACTTTAACTCGAGACAATTCACTAACACAAGACAAGACTGGTACGTGCGCGACTTTTTTTTTTTTTCACTTGTCTCCAGCTCTCCGCACGAAGTATCTTGCAAAGGCGCCTTGCTGTTTTTTCGCTAGGTGCCATCCTGCCGAGCATAGTCGTCAGCACCGGTGTAGAGAGTCCCTGTGACAGGGCGTAGGTCAGGGTCCGGGTTCGCGTTCTTTCTGCTGCAATTAGGCTTACGAAAAATTAAACACGCGGTAATGGCCGCAGGTGAGGGAAAATAAAGCCACATGAACTTGAAATTATCGCAAGCAATGCTGTAATGCCGACTAGTTGGTTTTCCATCATCATGTAGGCGCGCTGATCTTTAACTTGAGACAATTCACCAACATAAGACAAGGCTGGTACGTGCGCGAGTTCAGCGCGCCTACAGGATGATGGAAAACCAACTAGCCGTCATTACAGCATTGCCTGAGTATTTTACTTACAGGGTGCAGTGTATTTGCTGAAACCGCTATTTCATTATTTGAAATGAGTACAATTAATAAAATTATTTAATTACAGTCATTATAGCGTCATTATAGAAACATAGTGTACTGTATTATTCAGAAGCTGCGCATCGCGAAGCATCTATCATGTTTGCACAAGAATAAAGGACCGAAGAACAACTGGAGAAAAATATTCAGAGGTCACTGAGAGTCCTTTTACTTTTTGGTTATATTGGTCCGTCGAGGGCACATGCCGGAAGGATTTGCAAGATCACGAAGTCTGAAGCTTGGCGACAAGTGCGGCTTCTGCGTGATTGATTGAAGAGTCTGCGTTTGTGTGCGTCCTGTCTTTCCTTCGTCCGTGTCTTATTAGCGAAGCTTTCTATTGCATTGAAAAATTGTGGCATTGATATCTATGCAACTGTCACATCTGCTGCACTCTGTAGTAAGCGAGTGACGTCAACTCTCTAATTTTCCATTCTGTTCTTTAGTCACGACATCAGAAGCAACTGCTTTTTAGGCATTGTATAATAAGGTTTGAGTGATATCTGAAATCGGGAGGTCTCGAAATTCATGCGGTTTCAATGGGGTGTTAGTGATTTCTCTTGCAATAAGTATTTTCTAGAAAAAGACCACTGAACATGAGGTAAAGCTCCATGCCCTTTTGTGCAAATATGACAACAAAAGACGCATCCGTGCTTCTTGTTAATTCGGATGTAATGATACGCGTTTTTCATCATGTGTTCTGTGTGTAGCTTGGAGCTGCTGGACCCTTGTCAATAGAAAACCCAGCATGTAAATATAAATTTAAGAACTGCTCTTCCAAAGTTATTCGGACTTGCCAAACACTGATCTGAGGGTGCGAGCTTGTATGAGCGTATAATACAATCACTCACTACTAATTTAAATGTAAGTATTCACTGTGAAGAAAAAAAATTAAAGGAGCAAAATGAAATTTTGTTTTCAACTTCGTCAGCCTCAGGGAGTATCTGGCGTGATTTTGAAACTTACATATAAGCCAGAGTTGACCTCCATTTTAGAATCTTATTTGCTTCTGTCGAAAAAAACTGCACACCTTAAAAAAACACGTTTTAAGCTTGTATATACTTACTTTTCAAGGACCTCCACCCTGCCATCCGTGCACATGACCCGCTCGCAGGAAGGTTTCACGACCTTTTCATGTCCATTTCTTATTTTATGACCGTTGTATGTGCACTCACCTATATATGAATGACTCGAATTGAGTTGATCTACTAGCACCCGCAAAACAAAAGTGGAAAGTCTACCACATGTCTTCTTTTTAGAGCCTTCTGCCATTCAACACCCCTTCACCTCGCCAGTCACCTATTTCACAAAACTTCGTCATATAAAGGACGACTTATGTTACTAAGCTGCTCTGTCGCCGTCGTAGTGCACTCAGCAAACAATTTGACAGTTTTATAAAGCCTCTTGGCTTCTAAAAGGCTACATAATTTTATTCATTGTTATTACAGCGAATGAACCAGTTTAAATTCAATATTTCTAAACAATATTTACCGATGCTCAGGCTCGAATTGATTTGCAGCTTATGATGAAAAAGTGGCGAAAAACCACACAAGCTGTGGATAACATTGTTCTTTTAACACTTCTGCTTACTTGCCACAAGATTCTTTACCCTTACCCTTACAGCTTACCACAAGGTAAGCTGCTTTACAGCCAAATACAAACAAGCAATGGGTGCTAGAAATAACGTTTTGGCCCACGGACTACACAGAGTGTTTGGCTGAACACAGATTTAAACAATATCTACACACAGACTGGTAAGACATAGACGATGATCCGCTGCAATGGCCTACGCTGTGCTGTTCTGTCATTAGAATAAAAGGGATGAATACCACCTTTTCTCTTCTGCTTCTGATTTTTTCCTTCACATGACAGTGTTGGCCAAAGCCGTGAAAACAACCAGAGCGAGTGCAAGAGCACGCATGTTGGTTGAGAGTTACTCGCTGTTTTTCACAATTAGTTGGTAATGATTGTGCCTTATCTTCGCCCGCTTTTATACTCTGGATTTGAGAGGCAAAGACGAAGCCATGGCGGCTATTGGGCCTGCAAAACAACCTTTAACACGAATTACCATGCATTTCGTCAGCAGAAACATGCATTGGGTAATGAACAAAACTGAGCTACCCAGAGCAATGCAATTAATTTGAGACACGTGTGGTAGATGATATATTCCTCTTTAATGTCATCCCTAAGAGATTGCTTGCAATGCTGAAAATTAATACGTCATGAGATTTTTGCACATCGGCTAGACTAAATTGCAGCTGCCAGCCAGGATTGAAGAAGGGACAGCATTTAGTATCGACGGAAAACCCAAATCTAACTTGGGCATTCTCCCCACTTAAAAACCAAAACATTTATGATGAGATAACGGTTACATTTTTCACACAGACGTCTTAATTATCAAAGACAAATAATGTAAACTTAATGCAGATGGGTGATGCATATGTCATTATGCATTATGTTTATATGGCGCATAACAAAGCCGGCACGAAGTAATTGCATTGTAAAGCTTTTTTTGGGGGAAAAATGCTGACCGTTGATACATCTTTTCACCAAGAAATCAGTGCACACGTTTTGATCAAACTGTGCATGTACTTTATTCGATTTTATGGTGTGTGCAAAAGATACACAAGAAAACCGTAATATTTTCACTTCATTCAGTGGTGATAACCATCAAGTCCTTCTACAAATTTCTGTAGTGTTTTTGTAATTGTTATTAACGTTGGTATTTGAAAGACAGATGGCGCCCTATGTTTATGGATGCCACCTCGAAATCAGTGCCTTTGCTTCATTTTCAAGAACTATCCGTCTATGATTACTAAAAGGCACTTTATTTCTCAGCAAGACTGAAATTTGTGCTGTGTGAAGTGTTTATGAGGCGATCTCAACTATCAGTGGGTCGAACATATTTAGACTTTGCAAGAATTGTCCCTCAACATAGCCTAGACCAAAAAGAATTCCGCCTCTAAAACTATTCTCTTACGTTTCACATACTAGTGGAAGAGCTCCGGTCCTTTTCTGCTCCCCTCAGGTTCTGACAGGACATCGTAGAAAGAATGTCCCAGCGAAACATTGTTGACCCAAACGTTTTGAGGTGATATGCTTTGTTGATCGCTAGGGTACGTTTCTTGTGGTACCCATTGCAAGCTTATGTCAGCCTTTCCACTAATTACCATTCCTTTTGCAATGGCGCTATATTCCCAGTCTTCTAAATATGTGCAGTTGGCGTCATGAGCGAAAAATTCAGAGCATACCTGCGGCACATGGTAATTAGCAGATGACATAGCCGGGCGCTGATTTGACAGCAGGATGTGCAAAGTGAGGAGCAATCATGAGATGTATAGGTCGGCAAAATCAGCAATGCTCACTCAAAAGAATTTGTTAGACCTAGACTTACTCTCACTCAGACTCACAAAGCCAGGACTCACACTCATGAGCTGAAACTCACATAGGCTGGCCACTCGCTCGGGCTACTAACATATCAACAAAAATTCATGCAGGCAAGCGACTCAGTCGGGTTCACATAGACTCATGACTCATCAGGACTCACCCATTTCAAGTTACGACTCCTTTGACTCTGACGAACTACCTGGCTCACTCATTTGAACTTTACACTCATCTCGGCTCTTGTTTTTCAAAATGGCATACCAACTCGCTCAAGCATCAGTTCTATCGTAACTCTTATCGACTGACTCATATAAACTTGCGACTCATCTGGGCTTACTCGTTTCTACTAAAGATTAATCTTAACATGCTCATTTTAACTCATGCGCACTCAGACTCACCTTTACTCATAGCTCAAGACTCGTCTGAGCTGACTCATTTCGATTCAGCGCGCATGTGGACTCACTAATTTCAACTCTCGACTCAGCTGAGCTCATTCATTCTGATTCATCATGCATCTGGACTCACTGGAATCACAACTCATGCGAGCTCTCAGGTGGACACATAAAGGAAAGGTTAATAGCGCAAAAAGACACTCACAATTAGGCACAAATAGACGGACCGGCGCTGACTCCAACTTCTTTCTTCTTCTCTTCTTCTTACTCTTTGTAATGGCACATACCCACAGTGGGGGATTGGCCAGAATTCGTTGTAGGTGACATAATATTTTTGATAATGTCGATTTGACTGTATGATATAGATAACCTAATTATTAGGAGCTAGTGTTGCTAAAATAATTTGAAAATTTGAGGCGATGCAATAGAAAGCAATAAAAAACTTCTTTCTCGGAACACCACATACAAACTTTTTCTTCAACATCAAAATGCTCCCACAAAGTCAGCAACAAAGTTATCTTAGCATTTTAGGCGAACCCTACCTACCAACATTTAACAGTCGACCTTCACTGATATACAGCGAGAAAAATGGTTCACTAATACAATTTAAACCATGTCTTTTTATATACGAGGCTTCTAGGAGCTCACGCGCAAGATTATCCCTGCTCCTGCCTACAATTTTAAATTCTTTTAACTTCGGTTCACATTTTGTCTTGAAATCGCACGATTTGCTACGAACAGGTAGATGTAAATTTTAATGATTTTTTGGAGAGCGCATATGTTCTGCAGCCGTATTGTTGACACAACGCCCAGTTCGCACAATGTGTACCTTTCCACAGGTTAAGGGTATTTGGTGAATAACCCCTGTGGCGCATTGCATCGGAATGTGGGACTATTTTTTTATCTATGCCGTCATTGCACCCGCTACCGTTTTGTTGGTGGACGACGGCTGTTGCGACGCGCGTCTTTCTCCCTCTTTTCAGTTTCTTTCTTCCCTATTTTTTCTTCTGTCCGCACGAGGCAGCGGAGGTGGCTAAGCTACAGTTGTTGTGTTGTTGATGCTTTAGGAAGAAGTAAAAAAAATGCACAGTCCTGCTACTGGCTCTGTAGCTGGGCCACCTCCGCTGCCTTGTGCAGACAGAAGAGTGAAAGTAGAGAAAGAAATAGAGAGAGAAAAACGCGCGCCGCAACAGCGGTCGTCCACCACCGAAGCGGTGGTGGTGGTGGTGGTGGTGGTAAGAACATTTATTACCTATACAAGGGCTTGGAGGTATGGTCGGACAGGCCCATATGGGACCGGTCCTTACAAGCACTAGGTGGAGGACCCTAGTTTGGGACCCCAGTGGTGGTTGCCGCCGCCCGGGCGCGCCCGACTAAGGCTTGTTGGGCCTGTAAGTCGTGGCAGCCGAGCAGGATCGCCTCGCAGTCCTCCCGGGTTGGGTTGGGGATGGGGGGAACAGCCGGATTAGAGGGACAGGCCCACACCATGTGATAGACGTCAGAAGACACCGCTCCACAGTGTGGGCAGCTGCCACTAAAGGAGGGGTCAAAATGTTTTAGTGCTGCCGGGCACAGCAATGTATTGGTGAAAAGGCGGAGAAGGAGCGACTCATCCGCCTTTTTGAGGCCTTTAGATGGGCTAGGGTAAAGGCGATGACAATTCTGATAGTACATCGTGATATCTTTGAAGGTGTAGGCTGGATTAAAATCGGGTTCCTGATCGGGTGGGGAGGAGAAACAGCCAGGTGAGAGAGCGCGCGGGCGGCTGCGTCTGCTGCCTGGTTTCCTGCCAGACCCTGATAAGCAGGGTCCCATATAAGGTAACGGAGTGCAGGGTCCGTATCACGTATGCAATTTGAGTAGATTTGATAGGCTAGTAAGGGATTCCAGCCTTGTCTGACGTTCCGACAGGCTCCTCGCGAGTCGGTAATTACGTATTTTGAATTTGAGTGTGAAGCCCCGAGAGCAATCGCCACCTCTTCTGCGTGTGTTGTACTGTGGGCTCTGAAGGTGAGACCGTTAACCGTTTTGCTGTTGTGAACTACAGCAGTGACGGCCTACAACAGATACAAAATTCGGTGGCTGGCTAGCCCCCGCCGCAAGCGGCGTTGACCTACCGTCCCAGCCCCGTAGGCCAGGAACAGCCACCCTTCGCCACCTCTTTTCGCTACAGAGCCAGTAGCAGGCCCATGCATTTTCGCTTCCTTCTTCCTTCAGTCGCAACAATAACAACATCAAACGGCAGAGACACTCGTCCTATTTTGGTATCTCTATGTCGGGCTGGATTCTCTTCGCAGACATCTCAAAAATCGCATGTAAATTTTGACGCAGAATGAAAAGCTGTCAGAGGGAGACTTTGCTTGCCGGTCGAGTATTTTACTTACAGGGCGCTGTATATTTGCTGAAACAGCTATTTCATTATTTGTAATGAGTAAAATTTATTAATTATAGTTGCGTGGAAAGCTTTAGCCAGAAATAAAATTAATTACCTAATAGAAACATAATGTACTGACTTAATCAGAAGCTGCGCATCGCGACGCATATATGGTTCCACAAGAATAAAGGACCGAAGAACAGCTGGAGAAAAATATTTAGAGGTCACTGAATGTCGTGTTCGCGCTACAGAGCGCTCATATGATAACCTTAAGCCGATATATCCGCGATATTATATTTTCATCATGATTACGAAAATTTGCAACAAATCAAAAGTAAAAGGAATAAACTCGTACAAGAAATTCAGAAGTTGAGATCACCGAGATACGCGCTTTATATTAAGCCTCGATTATCTGCAGTGTGTTTTCCGCTTAGCGGAAATTTTTTTCGGGCACAATGACCATTTTCGCCTATCATCACTATATACAAGCAGATACTGATCTTCAATTAGCGTTCGGCCATAGAGTAAGCACCTTCAAGAAGAAGAGCACGTGTCCGGCTCAAGAATTGGCAAACTGTTTTAATTTCAACTCGCGTCTCTAGTTTGTGCTGAAGCCTTTAGCACAGAACTTGACAGCCTAACCTGAAAACCTTATTGCTGCGTAATGATACCCAGATTTAGAAAATCAGTAACAGCTATCAGAAATTCAAAATATCTGTGTTTTCTTTCTAGCATCAGTCATAGCGCTTATATGGAGCAAATCTACTCATACAAGCACCGAACTCATCCAAGCACCGAAAAATAAAAATGCAAGAACTCGTAGTATATATCACATGACAGTGAAAGCAATTTCGAAATAATCTACGACTGGCGAAAAATAAATGCGACTGGCAAGTCTAATGATAGGATAAATATAAAAGCGATCTTTATTAAGAGAAATATGCCCTAAGCAACTCTTAGAGGGATAAATACGTTCAGAAATTGCAGAATTACAGTTTATTCTTAGAATCTTTCATACCTCCCGCCCCCTCCTTCTTCCCAATTTCCCACTCTGTCGCCTGTTATCTATTACATGTGGCTGGCGGCTGAAGGCACTTCGCGCTCCTATAGCTTTAGGCTTCGCCCTTAATTTTAAGATGCGGTAAAAATGGTCTCCCTTATAATCCCATCGCCGTATTCAACGACTTTCGGCTGCCTCTGTGCTCCATATGATTATGAAAGGTCTTGGTAGGCAAAGCGGAATCTTGCACTGCAGGCTGATGAGACGCCGTCGCTGTTGGAAGCTACGCTCTAATCAGGAATAGGCAACTAAAAAATAGCACTGCAGTTATGCTCATAACTCCGTTTTTGGAGACGTTTAGCCTTCTGGACTGAATTTATGACACGAACAGATACGGCTTAGGACTACTCTTATTTTGTGCCACATCATAAAAAGGAATTTACGCAGAATACATTTTTAATGCAGATTACTCGTCCTATTTTGGTATCGAGATATCGGGCTGGATTCCCTTCGCAGACATCTCAAAAATGGCATGTAAATATTGACGTAGAATAAAAAGCTTTCAGCGGCACACTTTGCCTGCCGGTAGCTTATTTTACTTACAGGGCGCCGTATATTTGCTGAAGCAGCCATTTCAATATTTGGAATGAGTAAAATATTTATTTACAGTTGAGTGAGCTTTAGCCCGAAATGAGCTTAATTACCTAATAGAAACATAAAGTACTGATTTAATCAGAAGCTACGCATCGCGAGGCATCTATTATGTTTGCCCAAGAATAAAGGACCGAAGAACAGTCGGATAAAAATATTTAGAGGTCACTTAGTGTCGTGTTCGCGCTACAGAGCGCTCATATGATAACATTAAGCAGATATATCCGCGATATTATATTTTCATCATGATTACGAAAATTTGCAAAAGATCAAAAGTAAAAGGAATAAACTCATACAAGAATTTCAGAAGTTGAGATCACCGAGATACGCGCTTTATATTAAGCTACGATTATCTGCAGTGTGGTTTCAGCGTAGCGGAAATTTTTTTCGGGCACAATGACCAATTTCGCCGATCGTCACATATGTATGCAAGCAATTACTGATCTTCGATTAGCATTCGGCAATAGAGTAAGCACCTTAAAGAAGCAGAGCACGTGCCCGGCTCAAGAATTGGCAAACTATTTTAATTTCAACCCGCGTCTCGAATTAGTGCTGAAGCCTTTGGCAATGAACTTCACAGCCTAACTTGAAAACCTTATTGCTGCATAATGCTACCCAGATTTAGAAAATCAGTAACGGCTGTCAGAAATTCAAAATCTCTGTTTTCTTCCTACCATCAATCATAGCGCTTATATGGAACAAATCTACTCATACAAGCACCGAAGCTCATCCAAGCACCGTAAAATACAAATAGGAGCATTCCAAAAGTTTTGGTGAAAAGCGCCTTCTTTTTGTCAGAGTCGTGACTTTGCCTTTTACGAGGTGCCATTTTCCAATCACTGTTACGCTCCGCAAAATTCGCGGCTCCACAAAATGAGCTACGATAATGAATTACACGTATGGGAGCGCTACTGCTGCACCAAGGAAGTGCACATTGATGTAGGACTTTTCATACTTGGCTCCCTTTCTTTTCACACTGGACGAATTAGCACACGTGAAAATACAACAATTTTGAAACAGCAAGTTTTTGGGAAGCTCTGCAGTTTTACACAGAAACGCAATTGCTGAATTGTTACTTTTTCAATTTATGCAATCATTATTTTTAACAAAATATAGCAATTAGTACAAATAAATCATACGGTGTTAAGCAGCATGACTGAAGTTGCCTCAAGTTGTATATTTTTCTACTTCGGGGACTATTAACTTGGACTCTGGGAAGTTTACGCTAGCATGGAAATAATTACATGTAACCGATTTGTTTCAGTTACATTTACCGACGATACATAATTATGTAACTGGTAATGTAAGTTAACGTTCGGCTTCTAGTGGCATCTGTATCCAGATGTCAACATTATTGCTGCCCATGTGAAGCAGTTGCAGGCGTTTCCATATCTGTAGCTTTAACAACAACAAATATTCGGAATTATGGACATGTTTTTCAGTTTCTCTGTTCTAAACAAACTTGTAAATAAAAAAAATCTGAAGTAATTCACAATCGCTGAATATCAGTGATGTAACAAGAGGAATTAACTAACGTAAGAACATATATTAACCAACACCTCCTCTTATATTTTAAAGTAATTTTGATTTCCAGGCAAGCTATAATTCTTACTTTAGCCATCCTGGAGAGTGCGAACCCAGGTGGCCCATGCGACCGGCCCGATATTGGAAATTGATTGGCGACGTGTAGTCCACCAGTTGTCCGGCGTTGCCAATGCGCTACCAATAATGGTACAGCCATGCGATAACATTGACCACTCTTGGACCAGTGATTTACATGTTTCCCCTATGTTCGGCATTCACGGGCTATCAACAGGCAATAATGACCTTGCGTATAGAATTGCTTGATAACATTGTATACACAATTACATATGATGGTCAATATTGCCCAGCCATCGGCAATGTTTTGCCCATAATACGCGAATCATGGCAGCCATTGGTAAATATTTTTCTGCCAGTATATATAGCTTGTCGACATTGAATATTGCTTGGCATTCATTGGTCAATATCATCCCGCCAGTCTTAGTGGCTTGACAACATTTTATGCATCTTCAGTTCCAGTGGCCGATATTGCCTTAAGAGTGGTGGCCACTGGCCTACATTTAACACATCATGGCATGCATTGGTAAATATTGTCCAGCCAGTGTTGGCGGCTTGTTAACATCGAATATATCTAGGCATACATTCGTCAATATCCCCCTCCCAATCATGATTGCTTCCCAACATTGTGTATATCTGCAGATAAAATGGTCGACGATAGCATACAATGGTAAATATTGTCCTGCCAGTATAGCTGGCCAGCCGCCATTTATTATATCTTGGCATATACTGGCTAATGTTATTCCACCAGGCTTAGTAGCTGCCCACAATGTATACTTGTTGGCCCTAGTGGGCAATATCGCCCAATGAACTGTGGCGACAGGCCAGCATTGCACCTATCATGGCATACCTTGGTGAATATTGCAATGCCAGTATTGGTTACTTGTCAGCATTGAATGTATCTTGGCGTACATTGGACAATATCCTCCTACCAGTTTTCTTGGCTCCCCAGCATTTTATATCTACAATTACAGTGGTCGATGTTGCTGGCGAAGTGTTGTGGCTTGCCAGCATACCATAATCTTAAAATAGGTTCATCAATATTCTCTTGTCACTATTGATGGCCTGTAAACTCGAAATATTCATTGCCATATGATGGTCAATAATTTACTACTAGTTGAGATGGTTTCCCAATATTGTTTCAATTATGGGTTATAGTGGTCGATATTTTATAGGCAGCTGCGATGGCTCGCCAACATTGCATGCATTATTGTATGCAGTGATAGACATGATCCTGTTAGTATAGCTGGCTTATCTGCATTGAATACAAGTTGGAATATAGTGGTCGATGTGGCCCCGCCAGTTTTCGGGACTTTACAACAATGAATATTACTGGGTTATGGTGGCCGATATTGTCCACTGAGTTTTGACGGCTGGAAAAACATTGCACATACCATAACATGTGTTAGCCGGAATTGGCTTGCAGATATTACCGATCAATTCACAACCTGTATATCATGATATATTTTAACAATCCGAACAATACTGTCGTGTCCTTCGCGATGGCTTTCAAGTATGGTTTATACATTGTCAATGATATAGTAACAGTAGTAGAGAACATTTGTTCAAGAAAAGGGACTTAGGCAGTAAGGGCACAGTTGGTATAGGGTCCTGCCCCATTGCTTCGGTGGCTTAACCCCTGCCGGAGTAAAGCTTGCTTTTTTGACAAACCCAACTCAATCTGCCTTTTTGACAAGATAAAGGCAGAGATTCTTTAGCCAAAACATTTAGAAAGCCCCGAAATGATTGATTAGGTGGCACTATATGCATGCAAGCAAGACATGCTTCGTGGAATGCTGCCGTCGAGTCGGACGCGTGGCTTATGTCGTCTACGAAGCGCTTAGAAATGTCCGACTGTTACGCTGTTCTCAACTTTGAAGAAGTGTAGTACAGAGGTGGAACTCGCAGCAGTTACGGGCCCTACCATTCCTTCTATAGGTCATCAGCCTTATGCGTGAGGCCACTCATTAGTAAAAATTTTAAGAATACTTCGTCGCCCTCCTCGATAAAATCACAACACGAGAGGCATAATTTTTTAAAGCTGACAACGGTCGCTGCCTATGCATATAAACCCAATACGGCGGAGTATACAAGCATGTACACTTCTGCAATCTGCAGTAGGACAGTAAGACATAGCACCTTCAAAACCATATATACTATAGTATGTAGGCCCTGCTTAATTTGTTTCGATGAGGTTTCACATCCGCATTCTGAAAACTTTTGTCCATAGCTGGAAATAGACACATAAATGCTTTATTTATGCGTTATTTCATTTGCATGGTGAAAGAAAGATCAAATTCTGGAGAACAGAGGTCGAAGAGATTGTGCTAGTGAAGGCAAATGCTGCATCGTTTCGTCAAGAACGCTAGCTGACTCCTCAACGAGGCGCCAGCACCGACTGTATTCCGCCGTAGGTGCTCTTGTAAGCACAGACGACGGGCTAGCTGCAGCATATTTTTGGTTGTAATTTACACCAAAGACGAATGATGAAAAAACCTTTTAGGCTGTTGATGCAGCATAGCTCATAGCCAAAAGTTAGATGCCCCGCATAAAAAAGAATAAAAACAGTATTTCTATACGTTCTCTACCTTCGCCGGGCAGAGAGAAAATATAGCTTTCTCAGTTGTTCTGGAATGGAGTGTATTTAAATTCAATAGCATTGCACGTTGCCAATTTTTTACTACAGGTTGTGTACTTGCTGTGGCAGCTGGTTCGGACTCTTAAAAGAGAAAATATTGATGAAGCTTGAAGCATAGAAACCCCAAATTGGAGACTGGAAATAGTAGTCAATGAATTTTTTTTTTGTTTCACAAGAACAAAAAAAACATGACTGTGTGCTCACCACCGAAATATTTGTCATAAAATTATTGTTGCCAGGTCATGCTGCTTTTCAAGGAAATTATTTTTGTCCGAAAGCTGTATTAGCGCGTGTATAACTCTCATGACCTGCCTTCCAATATTTTTGCAAAGTCGGCCTAACATCACGCGTTTAAATGCTTCCTATGCAGTATTGTGGGAAATTCTCCATTTTTTATGATTATTATCAAAACACATTGCAATCAGACCAAAGGTATTTCAATCTAGAAATCACGTTTGTTCATTCTAACAGTTTAGAAAAAAACATAGTCCGTTCTTTCTAGTAGTGTTAGACAGGCGGCTATTTGCGACGCAGCGCCGCCAGCCTTCGCAGTGGCAGCGTACGCATTCTTCGTTCCCACGCCTGAGCAGCGTCCAATCAACCCCTGCGGAATTCCAACTTGCGGTGTCATATGAAACCATGCGGACAGCGCTGCCATGCTCGCACGACTGGCGCCGGCGCGCTCTCTCTCTTAGATCTGCCCTCTTCTCTCTAGCAGCGCAGGTGCGCGCCTCGCGGGTTGTCTGCTGCAGCTCCGTTCGCACTCGGAGAATAAACACTATAACCACGACATGCCTCGTCCTGTCTCACGGAACAGTCTGCAGCTCAGTATGAGTACCCCTGACCATTTATTTTAAGATATATGTTCGTAACGGAGTAGGTTTTTTTAGATAATTTGTTGCTTTATTTGCCTCCCATGTTGCAACACTTCCCTGAAGGACTAAAGACTCGCAATCACTAGGACAGACATTTGCGTGCCAATTTCCTGTTGGGCTGCTTGGGTTGACGCTGCATGCACGGCTGGGCTGGACGACCGGTAAAATATTCGTTTTTATACAGTGCGGCGTATTAACTGGAAAATAATCATTTGGTCAGTCATTGGCACCTGATAATTCAGTATAACAGAATGTGCTTATCTGCTGTTTATGTACGCCGAAAATAAGAAAAGCTTTTGCTTCAACTCTATTGCACCAAAAGGAAATATGAATTCTTCATGAATTCCAATTTCCGCAGACTGAATTGAACGAACAAATTTTTTAGCAGTGGCAAATTTTACTGCTCATGAACAGTTTGCCCAAGCTGTACTAAAAAAACAATTCTGCATAATATTGTCTCCTATTTATGCTTTCGCTTGCAGATGTTTGTATGAAAGGAAGATGCTGACATGCAAGCTGCCCGAGCATACATCGGCAAGGTCTGCTGAAAGCTGCAGTCATAACCGAGAGTAAAAGGCGCATGGTAGATGTGCTGGCTTGGCAGACACCTGAAGCTGCCTTTAATGCGGCGTCTTCCTACTACCTGGGATCTGCCGACATCTTGTCAATAGACCTAGCCAGGGGTGAAGTCCTGGAAGTCTGAAAGCATTCTGCCTACTGTTTTTTCTCAATATGTACCACATGCGCACCTAATAAATATCCATGAAATGAACAATTCTGGCTTTTTGTTTTGTCTGAATGCATGTATACTTTCAGGATGCGGTATATATATTATTAGCTGTATGTAAAATACCTGCACAAAGACAAACTCAACCCTGCGTTTGGCGCATGATGGCCTTTGCTGCCTCTGCACTGTAACACCCATCAAATAAAAAAATAGTCACAAAAACAACAATAATGGGATTGTCTGGATGCCAATGATGCAAAGCCAGTAGACAAGCTTTTATGGGCGATGGTGGGCAGCCGATGAGCCCAGCTGGATAGCAGTTAAATAAAGCCAGTGAGTAAGCTTGATTGTAAGTATTGGATAGCTAGTGAGAGTGGCTGGACGTACGTTATATAGGAGCAAGTGGGTATGCTTGGGTGGAAGATATTGGATAGCCATTGAGTGAAGCTGCATGCTAATAAAAACCTAATCTGCAATTGGTGGCCATTGTAGGAAAGCCAGTCTAGTAGTTTCGATTAAATTTTGGCACGGGTAGCGCCCGCATGAAACACCATTATTGGCCCCAGTATTGGGGCCGGTTTCCCCCAGTAGTGGGCTGATGGCGTTCCATTGACGGCGTGCTACTTGGAAATGTGCATGCCCGTGGCTGTTTTGCATTTCTTTCAATGTCCCTCAATGAAAAATGTTTCTGCCCCGTCCCAGAATTGCTTTGTGTGCACAACTCACGTTACTGAAAGCTCTTGGTATTGTTGGTTGAAGATGTCTTTCTCCTCAATTTGAAAAATATTACACCAAGGGACTTTCAGCAAGCAGATATTTTCAGTTCACTTTCCATGGTGAGTACATTTACTGTGCTCATTTTTTTAGATTGGAGGATACATATTGCCTATTAATATTTGCACATATTTTGTTACGTACAACACGTAAAAAATTGTGAAGCTGTCCTCGGTAACAAATGTGCTTGTAACAGCCCACTGTGCAGTACGTCATTGATTCAGTATTCGCTGAAGTAAAGAAATAGCTCATTAAACGCCTTTTTTTCTTTCGCACTCAGTCATAGCAGTGCTTTTATAACCTCAGGATCTTATTGGTACTTTGCTTTGTGGACAAATTGTTCTAGATTTAAGGTTGTGAAATTGAAATGATGTTGAAAACAATTTATGAGTGCATATTTTTGTGGTATGTGATAACTCGCTTAAGCATTTGCCACAATAAGCAGTAAAAGACATGGTTTCCAAATATTTAATTTACCCCCTTTAGCTACTGAAGTGCTTGTAATTATTCAGTGCAGTAAACGGGTGTAGCATGGTTTCTTTCCCGGCAGTTTCCACCCAGGTAGCACATGCGACAGGCCCGATATTGGAAATTGATTGGTGACGTCTGGTCCATCAGTGGCCCGGCGTTGCCAGTGCGCTGCCAATAATGGTGCAGCCATGCGATAACATCGAACACTCGTGGATCAATGATTTACATGTTCCCCCCATGAATGGCATTCATCGGCTATCAACGGGCAATAATGACTTTGCGTATATAATTGCTTGCAAACATTGTATACACAATGACATACGATGACCAATATTACCCAGTCATCAAAAAAGTCTTGCCCTTAATTCACGAATCATGGCATACATTTTTAAAGATTTTCCTGCCAGTATATATGGCTTGTCGACAATAAATATAGCTTGGCATTCATTGGTCAATATCATCCCGCCAGTCTTAGTGTCTTGCCTACGTTGTATGCATCTTCAGCTCTAGTGTCCATATTGCCCAACCAGTGGTGGCCACTGGCCTACATTGAACATATCATGGTATGCATTTGAAAATATTGTCCAGCCAGTATTGGCGGCTTGTTAACATTGAATATATCTTGACATACTATGGTGAATATCCCCCTTCCAGTTGTGATGGATTCCCAACATTGCCATCAGAAATGGTCGAGGATGGCATACAATGGTAAATATTGTCCTGCCAGTATGGCTGGCTTTTCGATATTTATTATATCTTTGCATATATTGGTTAATGCTATCCCAACGGTTCTAATGGCTTCTCAACAATGTATACTTGTTGGCTCTAGTGGGCAATATTGCCCAATGACCTGTGGCGACTGGCCAGCATTGCACCCATTGTGGCGTACATTGGTGAATATGGCAATGCCAGTATTGATTGCTTGTCAGCATCGAATGCATTTTGGCATACATTGGTCAATATCCTCCCGCCAGTGGTCTTGGCTTCCCAGCATTGTATATCTACAATTACAGTGGTCGATGTTGCCTGACGAAGTCTAATGGCTTGTCAAAATACCATACATGTTTACATATTTTAATCAATAATTTCTTGCCATCATTGATGGCCTGACAACTTGAAATATTTACAGCCATACGATGGTATTATTTTACTACTAGTTGAGATGGTTTCCCAATATTGTATCCATCATGGGTTATACTGGTGATATTTTATGGGCAGCTGCGATAGCTCGCCAACATTACACGTATCATTGTATGCAATGATTGATATGACTCTGTTAGTATGGCTGGCTTATCTACATTGAATAAAGTTTGGCATACAGTGGTCGATGTGGCCCCGACAGTTTTGGGGACTTTACACCAGAGAATATGACTGGGTTATAGTGGTCGATATTGTCTACCGAGTTTTGATGGCTGGAAAAACATTGCACATAACATGAGATGTGTTGGCCGGAATTGGCGTGCAGATGTTAACGATCAATTCTCAACCTGTATATCCTGATACATTTTTAGCGTCCCGAACAATACTGTCGTGTCCTTCGCGATGGCTCTCAAGTATGTTTTATACATCGTCAACGATATAGTAATAGTAGTAAAGAAGATCTATTCCAGAAAAATGGCTTAGGCGGCAAGGGCACGATTGGTATAGGGTCCTCCCCCATTGCTCCGGTGGCTTAACCCCTGCCGACGTCAGGCTTCATTTTCTTGACAAACGCATGCCAAGAGATAAAGCAGAGATTCTTTAGCCAAAACATTCTGAAAGCCCCGCAATAAATGATTGGGTTGCACTTCGCATGCAAGGAAGACATGCTTTGTGGAACGTTGCCATCGACTCGGACGCGTGCCTTATTCCGTCTACGAAGCGCTTAGAAATGCCCGACTGTTGCGCGGTTCTCAACTTTGAAGTTCGAAGTTTATTCTTATTCTTAGTTTCCTTACTCAGAAACTAAAGGACCCCGAACAAAATGTGCGTACATGCACCTGACTAGGTTCAGAGCCCCATAAAATTTGTACACAGGGGAAACAGTGCGGAACAGATGAAATTGTTGTTTCCTCTCAAAGATGCAAATTAACAATAGAAAAATACAACAGTAAGAAGCACGCAAAGAGCTGAACAAATTAAAAAATGAAAACAACAACAACAACAACACTAACAGGCTCTCAAAAAGCTAAACAATTTTTGACATCGCTGGCAGTTTTAATTACAACACTTAGTTCCACATCTCGTTCAGTGTACGTTTAAATACACCAAGTGATGCATGCTGTTCAATAACGGCAACAGGATCCTTATTTTTGTTCAAAAGCATGGTTGTTTGGGATCGCAGGCTTTGCCCACCGTAATTTGTTCTCAGCTTTGGTAGTCTGTACTGTTTTTTCCTGAAGTCAAAATTTTGATTTATGCTCATATATGCCTGTGCAAAATTTTGCGGGGGAAGTGGGTTGAGCCGCAGGAGTTCTTCCCGCACGATTTGCCGGATCGTCGACGGAAGATTTAGTTGGGCGTGGTCATCAAGGCTGGCCACGGTAGGCACGTTGGCCAGCCGCCCAAATTTTGGCACAATACGACGCGTTTTCAGAGCTTGAAAAGCGCGGATGTGTTTAATGACATCGGAGACGGTTTCAAGGCTGTCTTTGGCGATTAAAAAGTTGTACACGTCAGCCGCGATACCCTTCAAAATGTGGTCGACTCTGTCTTCTCTGTCACCCTCACTACTCCATAACTGCAACAAAAAGCATGCGTGCTTTCGTTGTACTTCAAACCTTCTAGGGCACGGATCGATTTTTTCTGTTCAATAAATATGCTTGCCAAGTTGGTAGCAGTAGTTATGCCCATTACGAGAAGACAGTAATATATATGGGACTGAAGCATTGTAGAGTAAATAAACGCTGTAAATTTTTCAGGGATTTCGTTTCTTATTCTCCACAATGCTCCTACCACTCGAGATAATTTTAGTTTACGTTACTTCGTATGTGCATTCCACAAGAGGTGCTCATGAGAAAAAAACTAAAAATGTTATCACGTTTGTGCGCTCTATCACATCGGTTTGAAAGTACAAGGAAAATTCTGCAGTAATTCTGGTGTTACGAGCTCTGAAAATAATGTATTTGGTTTTGCTTGTGTTAAGCTCCAATTCATTTGCAGTTAACAATTCAAACAGTTCACATAGCCATCTGTTTGCGTCTATTTCTAGTTTAGAGAGGCTGGGGCCAGAAAAGAAGACATTTGTGTCATCTGCATAAAGGAGCAATTCTTGCGTGAATAGAATACTGGCTATATCACTTATGTATAACAGAAAAAGCAATGGCCCAAGAATTGAGCCCTGGGGCACACCTGTAAAAATTGGTTCTAATATTGAGGAGGTTGTATTATATATTGTCACGCTAATGACGACGATGAAGGATGGTGATGGTGGGACAGAAGAGGAAGAAGAAGCGTTGGTGCCTGGGGCTAGTAGGCTTCACCTTATCCCCCTGCCATATCACTGTAAATAAACACCCCTTTGCTATTTCAACGTAACAACTTGGTGGAAGGTGCTCCGTTCAATCCCCAAGTACGGCGCAGCAAGAACAACTGGAGTTTCGACGCAGTCGCCGCCTTGCTGGACTGCCACCGCTTCCAAACATCATGGACCACACCGATTCTAACCGTGCCAGCCGCGACGCTGCAAGCTAGGCTGGTGACAGGCCTGCCCCCTCCAGCTCTATTCCCTGCCAGCCTTACCGGGAACCACGACCGTTTGCAGGAGAGGAAGGTGAGGACGTTGAGAAGTGGCTGCTTCATTATGAACGAGTTAGTCGGTACAACCAGTGGGACCCTATCACCATGCTCACAAATGTCTTCTTTCTAACTGACACGGCGATGACATGGTTCGAGAATAACGAGGACAATTTGACAACTTGGGAACGGTTTGCCACCGAGATCAAACAGCGTTTTGGTGACTCTATACCGAGCAAAAAGCGGGCTGAGCAGACCCTTGCCCAAAGAGCTCAATTGCCGGATGAAACTTGTACAACTTATACAGAAGAGATCCTCAGATTGTGCAGATGTGTCAATTCCAACGTGCCCGAAGAAGACAGAGTCGACCACATTTTGAAGGGTATCGCGGCTGACGTGTACAACTTTTTAATCGCCAAAGACAGCCTTGAAACCGTCTCCGATGTCATTAAACACATCCGCGCTTTTCAAGCTCTGAAAACGCGTCGTATTGTGCCAAAATTTGGGCGGCTGGCCAACGTGCCTACCGTGGCCAGCCTTGATGACCACGCCCAACTAAATCTTCCGTCGACGATCCGGCAAATCGTGCGGGAAGAACTCCTGCGGCTCAACCCACTTCCCCCGCAAAATTTTGCACAGGCATATATGAGCATAAATCAAAATTTTGACTTCAGGAAAAAACAGTACAGACTACCAAAGCTGAGAACAAATTACGGTGGGCAAAGCCTGCGATCCCAAACAACCATGCTTTTGAACAAAAATAAGGATCCTGTTGCCGTTATTGAACAGCATGCATCACTTGGTGTATTTAAACGTACACTGAACGAGATGTGGAACTAAGTGTTGTAATTAAAACTGCCAGCGATGTCAAAAATTGTTTAGCTTTTTGAGAGCCTGTTAGTGTTGTTGTTGTTGTTGTTTTCATTTTTTAATTTGTTCAGCTCTTTGCGTGCTTCTTACTGTTGTATTTTTCTATTGTTAATTTGCATCTTTGAGAGGAAACAACAATTTCATCTGTTCCGCACTGTTTCCCCTGTGTACAAATTTTATGGGGCTCTGAACCTAGTCAGGTGCATGTACGCACATTTTGTTCGGGGTCCTTTAGTTTCTGAGTAAGGAAACTAAGAATAAGAATAAACTTCGAACTTCAAAGTTGAGAACCGCGCAACAGTCGGGCATTTCTAAGCGCTTCGTAGACGGAATAAGGCACGCGTCCGAGTCGATGGCAACGTTCCACAAAGCATGTCTTCCTTGCATGCGAAGTGCAACCCAATCATTTATTGCGGGGCTTTCAGAATGTTTTGGCTAAAGAATCTCTGCTTTATCTCTTGGCATGCGTTTGTCAAGAAAATGAAGCCTGACGTCGGCAGGGGTTAAGCCACCGGAGCAATGGGGGAGGACCCTATACCAATCGTGCCCTTGCCGCCTAAGCCATTTTTCTGGAATAGATCTTCTTTACTACTATTACTATATCGTTGACGATGTATAAAACATACTTGAGAGCCATCGCGAAGGACACGACAGTATTGTTCGGGACGCTAAAAATGTATCAAGATATACAGGTTGAGAATTGATCGTTAACATCTGCACGCCAATTCCGGCCAACACATCTCATGTTATGTGCAATGTTTTTCCAGCCATCAAAACTCGGTAGACAATATCGACCACTATAACCCAGTCATATTCTCTGGTGTAAAGTCCCCAAAACTGTCGGGGCCACATCGACCACTGTATGCCAAACTTTATTCAATGTAGATAAGCCAGCCATACTAACAGAATCATATCAATCATTGCATACAATGATACGTGCAATGTTGGCGAGCTATCGCAGCTGCCCATAAAATATCACCAGTATAACCCATGATGGATACAATATTGGGAAACCATCTCAACTAGTAGTAAAATAATACCATCGTATGGCTGTAAATATTTCAAGTTGTCAGGCCATCAATGATGGCAAGAAATTATTGATTAAAATATGTAAACATGTATGGTATTTTGACAAGCCATTAGACTTCGTCAGGCAACATCGACCACTGTAATTGTAGATATACAATGCTGGGAAGCCAAGACCACTGGCGGGAGGATATTGACCAATGTATGCCAAGATGCATTCGATGCTGACAAGCAATCAATACTGGCATTGCCATATTCACCAATGTACGCCACAATGGGTGCAATGCTGGCCAGTCGCCACAGGTCATTGGGCAATATTGCCCACTAGAGCCAACAAGTATACATTGTTGAGAAGCCATTAGAACCGTTGGGATAGCATTAACCAATATATGCAAAGATATAATAAATATCGAAAAGCCAGCCATACTGGCAGGACAATATTTACCATTGTATGCCATCCTCGACCATTTCTGATGGCAATGTTGGGAATCCATCACAACTGGAAGGGGGATATTCACCATAGTATGTCAAGATATATTCAATGTTAACAAGCCGCCAATACTGGCTGGACAATATTTTCAAATGCATACCATGATATGTTCAATGTAGGCCAGTGGCCACCACTGGTTGGGCAATATGGACACTAGAGCTGAAGATGCATACAACGTAGGCAAGACACTAAGACTGGCGGGATGATATTGACCAATGAATGCCAAGCTATATTTATTGTCGACAAGCCATATATACTGGCAGGAAAATCTTTAAAAATGTATGCCATGATTCGTGAATTAAGGGCAAGACTTTTTTGATGACTGGGTAATATTGGTCATCGTATGTCATTGTGTATACAATGTTTGCAAGCAATTATATACGCAAAGTCATTATTGCCCGTTGATAGCCGATGAATGCCATTCATGGGGGGAACATGTAAATCATTGATCCACGAGTGTTCGATGTTATCGCATGGCTGCACCATTATTGGCAGCGCACTGGCAACGCCGGGCCACTGATGGACCAGATGTCACCAATCAATTTCCAATATCGGGCCTGTCGCATGTGCTACCTGGGTGGAAACTGCCGGGAAAGAAACCATGCTACACCCGTTTACTGCACTGAATAATTACAAGCACTTCAGTAGCTAAAGGGGGTAAATTAAATATTTGGAAACCATGTCTTTTACTGCTTATTGTGGCAAATGCTTAAGCGAGTTATCACATACCACAAAAATATGCACTCATAAATTGTTTTCAACATCATTTCAATTTCACAACCTCAAATCTAGAACAATTTGTCCACAAAGCAAAGTACCAATAAGATCCTGAGGTTATAAAAGCACTGCTATGACTGAGTGCGAAAGAAAAAAAGGCGTTTAATGAGCTATTTCTTTACTTCAGCGCATACTGAATCAATGACGTACTGCACAGTGGGCTGTTACAAGCACATTTGTTACCGAGGACAGCTTCACAATTTTTTACGTGTTGTACGTAACAAAATATGTGCAAATATTAATAGGCAATATGTATCCTCCAATCTAAAAAAATGAGCACAGTAAATGTACTCACCATGGAAAGTGAACTGAAAATATCTGCTTGCTGAAAGTCCCTTGGTGTAATATTTTTCAAATTGAGGAGAAAGACATCTTCAACCAACAATACCAAGAGCTTTCAGTAACGTGAGTTGTGCACACAAAGCAATTCTGGGACGGGGCAGAAACATTTTTCATTGAGGGACATTGAAAGAAATGCAAAACAGCCACGGGCATGCACATTTCCAAGTAGCACGCCGTCAATGGAACGCCATCAGCCCACTACTGGGGGAAACCGGCCCCAATACTGGGGCCAATAATGGTGTTTCATGCGGGCGCTACCCGTGCCAAAATTTAATCGAAACTACTAGACTGGCTTTCCTACAATGGCCACCAATTGCAGATTAGGTTTTTATTAGCATGCAGCTTCACTCAATGGCTATCCAATATCTTCCACCCAAGCATACCCACTTGCTCCTATATAACGTACATCCAGCCACTCTCACTAGCTATCCAATACTTACAATCAAGCTTACTCACTGGCTTTATTTAACTGCTATCCAGCTGGGCTCATCGGCTGCCCACCATCGCCCATAAAAGCTTGTCTACTGGCTTTGCATCATTGGCATCCAGACAATCCCATTATTGTTGTTTTTGTGACTATTTTTTTATTTGATGGGTGTTACAGTGCAGAGGCAGCAAAGGCCATCATGCGCCAAACGCAGGGTTGAGTTTGTCTTTGTGCAGGTATTTTACATACAGCTAATAATATATATACCGCATCCTGAAAGTATACATGCATTCAGACAAAACAAAAAGCCAGAATTGTTCATTTCATGGATATTTATTAGGTGCGCATGTGGTACATATTGAGAAAAAACAGTAGGCAGAATGCTTTCAGACTTCCAGGACTTCACCCCTGGCTAGGTCTATTGACAAGATGTCGGCAGATCCCAGGTAGTAGGAAGACGCCGCATTAAAGGCAGCTTCAGGTGTCTGCCAAGCCAGCACATCTACCATGCGCCTTTTGCTCTCGGTTATGACTGCAGCTTTCAGCAGCCCTTGCCGATGTATGCTCGGGCAGCTTGCATGTCAGCATCTTCCTTTCATACAAACATCTGCAAGCGAAAGCATAAATAGGAGACAATATTATGCAGAATTGTTTTTTTAGTACAGCTTGGGCAAACTGTTCATGAGCAGTAAAATTTGCCACTGCTAAAAACTTTGTTCGTTCAATTCAGTCTGCGGAAATTGGAATTCATGAAGAATTCATATTTCCTTTTGGTGCAATAGAGTTGAAGCAAAAGCTTTTCTTATTTTCGGCGTACATAAACAGCAGATAAGCACATTCTGTTATACTGAATTATCAGGTGCCAATGACTGACCAAATGATTATTTTCCAGTTAATACGCCGCACTGTATAAAAATGAATATTTTACCGGTCGTCCAGCCCAGCCGTGCATGCAGCATCAACCCAAGCAGCCCAACAGGAAATTGGCACGCAAATGTCTGTCCTAGTGATTGCGAGTCTTTAGTCCTTCAGGGAAGTGTTGCAACATGGGAGGCAAATAAAGCAACAAATTATCTTAAAAAACCTACTCCGTTACGAACATATATCTTAAAATAAATGGTCAGGGGTACTCATACTGAGCTGCAGACTTCCGGGAGACAGGACGAGGCATGTCGTGGTTATAGTGTTTATTCTCCGAGTGCGAACGGAGCTGCAGCAGACAACCCGCGAGGCGCGCACCTGCGCTGCTAGAGAGAAGAGGGCAGATCGAAGAGAGAGAGCGCGCCGGCGCCAGTCGTGCGAGCATGGCAGCGCTGTCCGCATGGTTTCATATGACACCGCAAGTTGGAATTCCGCAGGGGTTGATTGGACGCTGCTCAGGCGTGGGAACGAAGAATGCGTACGCTGCCACTGCGAAGGCTGGCGGCGCTGCGTCGCAAATAGCCGCCTGTCTAACACTACTAGAAAGAACGGACTATGTTTTTTTCTAAACTGTTAGAATGAACAAACGTGATTTCTAGATTGAAATACCTTTGGTCTGATTGCAATGTGTTTTGATAATAATCATAAAAAATGGAGAATTTCCCACAATACTGCATAGGAAGCATTTAAACGCGTGATGTTAGGCCGACTTTGCAAAAATATTGGAAGGCAGGTCACGAGAGTTATACACGCGCTAATACAGCTTTCGGACAAAAATAATTTCCTTGAAAAGCAGGTTGACCTGGCAACAATAATTTTATGACAAATATTTCGGTGGTGAGCACACAGTCATGTTTTTTCTGTTCCTGTGAAACAAAAAAAATTCATTGACTACTATTTCCAGTCTCCAATTTGGGGTTTCTATGCTTCAAGCTTCATCAATATTTTCTCTTTTAAGAGTCCGAACCAGCTGCCACAGCAAGTACACAACCTGTAGTAAAAAGTTGGCAACGTGCAATGCTATTGAATTTAAATACACTCCATTCCAGAACAACTGAGAAAGCTATATTTTCTCTCTGCCCGGCGAAGGTAGAGAACGTATAGAAATACTGTTCTTATTCTTTTTTATGCGGGCATCTAACTTTTGGCTATGAGCTATGCTGCATCAACAGCCTAAAAGGTTTTTTCATCATTCGTCTTTGGTGTAAATTACAACCAAAAATATGCTGCAGCTAGCCCGTCTTCTGTGCTTACAAGAGCACCTACGGCGGAATACAGTCAGTGCTGGCGCCTCGTTGAGGAGTCAGCTAGCTTTCTTGACGAAACGATGCAGCATTTGCCTTCACTAGCACAATCTCCTCGACCTCTGTTCTCCAGAATTTGATCTTTCTTACACCATGCAAATGAAATAACGCATAAATAAAGCATTTATGTGTCTATTTCCAGCTATGGACAAAAGTTTTCAGAATGCGGATGTGAAACCTCATCGAAACAAATTAAGCAGGGCCTACATACTATAGTATATATGGTTTTGAAGGTGCTCTGTCTTACTGTCCTACTGGAGATTGCAGAAGTGTACATGCTTGTATACTCCGCCGTATTGGGTTTATATGCATAGTCAGCGACCGTTGTCAGCTTTAAAAAATTATGCCTCTCGTGTTGTGATTTTATCGAGGAGGGCGACGAAGTATTCTTAAAATTTTTACTAATGAGTGGCCTCACGCATAAGGCTGATGACCTATAGAAGGAATGGTAGGGCCCGTAACTGCTGCGAGTTCCACCTCTGTACTACACTTCTTCAAAGTTGAGAACAGCGTAACAGTCGGACATTTCTAAGCGCTTCGTAGACGACATAAGCCACGCGTCCGACTCGACGGCAGCATTCCACGAAGCATGTCTTGCTTGCATGCATATAGTGCCACCTAATCATTCATTTCGGGGCTTTCTAAATGTTTTGGCTAAAGAATCTCTGCCTTTATCTTGTCAAAAAGGCAGATTGAGTTGGGTTTGTCAAAAAAGCAAGCTTTACTCCGGCAGGGGTTAAGCCACCGAAGCAATGGGGCAGGACCCTATACCAACTGTGCCCTTACTGCCTAAGTCCCTTTTCTTGAACAAATGTTCTCTACTACTGTTACTATATCATTGACAATGTATAAACCATACTTGAAAGCCATCGCGAAGGACACGACAGTATTGTTCGGATTGTTAAAATATATCATGATATACAGGTTGTGAATTGATTGGTAATATCTGCAATCCAATTCCGGCCAACACATGTTATGGTATGTGCAATGTTTTTCCAGCCATCAAAACTCAGTGGACAATACCGGCCACCATAACCCAGTAATATTCATTGTTGTAAAGTCCCGAAAACTGGCGGGGCCACATCGACCACTATATTCCAACTTGTATTCAATGCAGATAAGCCAGCTATACTAACAGGATCATGTCTATCACTGCATACAATAATGCATGCAATGTTGGCGAGCCATCGCAGCTGCCTATAAAATATCGACCACTATAACCCATAATTGAAACAATATTGGGAAACCATCTCAACTAGTAGTAAATTATTGACCATCATATGGCAATGAATATTTCGAGTTTACAGGCCATCAATAGTGACAAGAGAATATTGATGAACCTATTTTAAAATTATGGTATGCTGGCAAGCCACGACACTTCGCCAGCAACATCGACCACTGTAATTGCAGATATAAAATGCTGGGGAGCCAAGAAAATTGGTAGGAGGATATTGACCAATGTACGCCAAGATACATTCAATGCTGACAAGCAACCAATACTGGCATTGCAATATTCACCAAGGTATGCCATGATAGGTGCAATGCTGGCCTGTCGCCACAGCTCATTGGGCGATATTGCCCACTAGGGCCAACTAGTATACATTGTGGGAAGCTACTAAGCCTGGTGGAATAACATTAGCCAGTATATGCCAAGATATAATAAATGGCGGCTGGCCAGCTATACTGGCAGTACAATATTTACCATTGTATGCTATCGTCGACCATTTTATCTGCAGATATACACAATGTTGGGAAGCAATCATGATTGGCAGGGGGATATTGACAAATGTATGCCTAGATATATTCGATGTTAACAAGCAGCCAACACTGGCTGGACAATATTTACCAATACATGCCATGATGTGTTCAATGTAGGCCAGTGGCCACCACTCTTAAGGCAATATCGGCCACTGGAACTGAAGATGCATAAAATGTTGTCAAGCCACTAAGACTGGCGGGATGATATTGACCAATGAATGCCAAGCAATATTCAATGTCGACAAGCTATATATACTGGCAGAAAAATATTTACCAATGGCTGCCATGATTCGCGTATTATGGGCAAAACATTGCCGATGGCTGAACAATATTGACCATCATATGTAATTGTATATACAATGTTATCAAGCAATTCTATACGCAAGGTCATTATTGCCTGTTGATAGCCCATGAATGCCAAACATAGGGGAAACATGTAAATCACTGGTCCAAGAGTGGTCAATGTTATCGCATGGCTGTACCATTATTGGTAGCGCATTGGCAACGCCGGGCAACTGGTGGACTACACGTCGCCAATCAATTTCCAATATCGGGCCGGTCGCATGGGCCACCTGGGTTCGCACTCTCCAGGATGGCTAAAGGTAAGAATTATAGCTTGCCTGGAAATCAAAATTACTTTAAAATATAAGAGGAGGTGTTGGTTAATATATGTTCTTACGTTAGTTAATTCCTCTTGTTACATCACTGATATTCAGGGATTTTGAATTACTTCAGATTTTTTTTATTTACAAGTTTGTATAGAACAGAGAAACTGAAAAACGTGTCCATAATTCCGAATATTTATTGTTGTTAAAGCTACAGATATGGAAACGCCTGCAACTGCTTCACATGGGTAGCAATAATGTTGACATCTGGATACAGATGCCACTAGAAGCCGAACGTTAACTTACATTACCAGTTACATAATTATGTATCGTCGGTAAATGTAACTGAAACAAATCGGTTACATGTAATTATTTCCATGCTAGCGTAAACTTCCCAGAGTCCAAGTTAATAGTCCCCGAAGTAGAAAAATATACAACTTGAGGCAACTTCAGTCATGCTGCTTAACACCGTATGATTTATTTGTACTAATTGCTATATTTTGTTAAAAATAATGATTGCATAAATTGAAAAAGTAACAATTCAGCAATTGCGTTTCTGTGTAAAACTGCAGAGCTTCCCAAAAACTTGCTGTTTCAAAATTGTTGTATTTTCACGTGTGCTAATTCGTCCAGTGTGAAAAGAAAGGGAGCCAAGTATGAAAAGTCCTACATCAATGTGCACTTCCTTGGTGCAGCAGTAGCGCTCCCATACGTGTAATTCATTATCGTAGCTCATTTTGTGGAGCCGCGAATTTTGCGGAGCGTAACAGTGATTGGAAAATGGCACCTCGTAAAAGGCAAAGTCACGACTGTGACAAAAAGAAGGCGCTTTTCACCAAAACTTTTGGAATGCTCCTATTTGTATTTTACGGTGCTTGGATGAGCTTCGGTGCTTGTATGAGTAGATTTGTTCCATATAAGCGCTATGATTGATGGTAGGAAGAAAACAGAGATTTTGAATTTCTGACACCAGTTACTGATTTTCTAAATCTGGGTAGCATTATGCAGCAATAAGGTTTTACAGTTAGGCTGTGAAGTTCATTGCCAAAGGCTTCAGCACTAACTCGAGACGCGGGTTGAAATTAAAATAGTTTGCCAATTCTTGAGCCGGGCACGTGCTCTGCTTCTTTAAGGTGCTTACTCTATTGCCGAATGCTAATCGAAGATCAGTAATTGCTTGCATACATATGTGACGATGGGCGAAATTGGCCATTGTGCCCGAAAAAAATTTCCGCTACGCTGAACCCACACTGCAGATAATCGAAGCCTAATATAAAGCGCGTATCTCGGTGATCTCAACTTCTGAAATTCTTGTATGAGTTTATTCCTTTTACTTTTGATCTTTTGCAAATTTTCGTAATCATGATGAAAATATAATATCGCGGATATATCTGCTTAATGTTATCATATGAGCGCTCTGTAGCGCGAACACGACACTAAGTGACCTCTAAATATTTTTATCCGACTGTTCTTCGGTCCTTTATTCTTGGGCAAACATAATAGATGCCTCGCGATGCGTAGCTTCTGATTAAATCAGTACTTTATGTTTCTATTAGGTAATTAAGCTCATTTCGGGCTAAAGCTCACTCAACTATAAATAAATATTTTACTCACTCCAAATATCGAAATGGCTGCTTCAGCAAATATACGGCGCCCTGTAAGTAAAGTAAGCTACCGGCAGGCAAAGTGTGCCGCTGAAAGCTTTTTATTCTACGTCAATATTTACATGCGATTTTTGAGATGTCTGCGAAGGGAATCCAGCCCGATATCTCGATACCAAAATAGGACGAGTAATCTGCATTAAAAATGTATTCTGCGTAAATTCCTTTTTATGATGTGGCACAAAATAAGTGTAGTCCTGAGCCGTATCTGTTCGTGTCATAAATTCAGTCCAGAAGGCTAAACGTCTCCAAAAACGGAGTTATGAGCATAACTGCAGTGCTATTTTTTAGTTGCCTATTCCTGATTAGAGCGTAGCTTCCAACAGCGACGGCGTCTCATCAACCTGCAGTGCAAGATTCCGCTTTGCCTACCAAGACCTTTCATAATCATATGGAGCACAGAGGCAGCCGAAAGTCGTTGAATACGGCGATGGGAATATAAGGGATACCATTTTTACCGCATCTTAAAATTAAGGGCGAAGCCTAAAGCTATAGGAGCGCGAAGTGCCTTCAGCCGCCAGCCACATGTAATAGATAACAGGCGACAGAGTGGGAAATTGGGAAGAAGGAGGGGCGGGAGGTATGGAAGATTCTAAGAATAAGCTGTAATTCTGCAATTTCTGAACGTATTTATCCCTCTAAGAGTTGCTTAGGGCATATTTCTCTTAATAGAGATCACTTTTATATTTATCCTATCATTAGACTTGCCAGTCGCATTTATTTTTCGCCAGTCGTAGATTATTTCGAAATTGCTTTCACTGTCATGTGATATATACTACGAGTTCTTGCATTTTTATTTTTCGGTGCTTGAATGAGTTCGGTGCTTGTATGAGTAGATTTGCTCCATATAAGCGCTATGACTGATGCTAGAAAGAAAACACAGATATTTTGAATTTCTGATAGCTGTTACTGATTTTCTAAATCTGGGTATCATTACGCAGCAATAAGGTTTTCAGGTTAGGCTGTCAAGTTCTGTGCTAAAGGCTTCAGCACAAACTAGAGACGCGAGTTGAAATTAAAACAGTTTGCCAATTCTTGAGCCGGACACGTGCTCTTCTTCTTGAAGGTGCTTACTCTATGGCCGAACGCTAATTGAAGATCAGTATTTGCTTGTATATAGTGATGATAGGCGAAAATGGTCATTGTGCCCGAAAAAAATTTCCGCTAAGCGGAAAACACACTGCAGATAATCGAGGCTTAATATAAAGCACGTATCTCGGTGATCTCAACTTCTGAATTTCTTGTACGAGTTTATTCCTTTTACTTTTGATTTGTTGCAAATTTTCGTAATCATGATGAAAATATAATATCGCGGATATATCGGCTTAAGGTTATCATATGAGCGCTCTGTAGCGCGAACACGACATTCAGTGACCTCTAAATATTTTTCTCCAGCTGTTCTTCGGTCCTTTATTCTTGTGGAACCCTATATGCGTCGCGATGCGCAGCTTCTGATTAAGTCAGTACATTATGTTTCTATTAGGTAATTAATTTTATTTCTGGCTAAAGCTTTCCACGCAACTATAATTAATAAATTTTACTCATTACAAATAATGAAATAGCTGTTTCAGCAAATATACAGCGCCCTGTAAGTAAAATACTCGACCGGCAAGCAAAGTCTCCCTCTGACAGCTTTTCATTCTGCGTCAAAATTTACATGCGATTTTTGAGATGTCTGCGAAGAGAATCCAGCCCGATATAGCGATACCAAAATAGGACGAGTCTCTCTGCCGTTTGATGTTGTTATTGTTGCGACTGAAGGAAGAAGGAAGCGAAAATGCATGGGCCTGCTACTGGCTCTGTAGCGAAAAGAGGTGGCGAAGGGTGGCTGTTCCTGGCCTACGGGGCTGGGACGGTAGGTCAACGCCGCTTGCGGCGGGGGCTAGCCAGCCACCGAATTTTGTATCTGTTGTAGGCCGTCACTGCTGTAGTTCACAACAGCAAAACGGTTAACGGTCTCACCTTCAGAGCCCACAGTACAACACACGCAGAAGAGGTGGCGATTGCTCTCGGGGCTTCACACTCAAATTCAAAATACGTAATTACCGACTCGCGAGGAGCCTGTCGGAACGTTAGACAAGGCTGGAATCGCTTACTAGCCTATCAAATCTATTCAAATTGCATACGGGATACGGACCCTGCACTCCGTTACCTTATATGGGACCCTGCTTATCAGGGTCTGGCAGGAAACCAGGCAGCAGACGCAGCCGCCCGCGCGCTCTCTCACCGGGCTGTTTCTCCTCCCCACCCGATCAGGAACCCGATTTTAATCCAGCCTACACCTTCAAAGATATCACGATGTACTATCAGAATTGTCATCGCCTTTACCCTAGCCCATCTAAAGGCCTCAAAAAGGCGGATGAGTCGCTCCTTCTCCGCCTTTTCACCAATACATTGCTGTGCCCGGCAGCACTAAAACATTTTGACCCCTCCTTTAGTGGCAGCTGCCCACACTGTGGAGCGGTGTCTTCTGACGTCTATCACATGGTGTGGGCCTGTCCCTCTAATCCGGCTGTTCCCCCCATCCCCAACCCAAACCGGGAGGACTGCGAGGCGATCCTGCTCGGCTGCCACGACTTACAGGCCCAACAAGCCTTAGTCGGGCGCGCCCGGGCGGCGGCAACCACCACTGGGGTCCCAAACTAGGGTCCTCCACCTAGTGCTTGTAAGGACCGGTCCCATATGGGCCTGTCCGACCATACCTCCAAGCCCTTGTATAGGTAATAAATGTTCTTACCACCACCACCACCGCTTCGGTGGTGGACGACCGCTGTTGCGGCGCGCGTTTTTCTCTCTCTATTTCTTTCTCTACTTTCACTCTTCTTTCCGCACAAGGCAGTGGAGGTGGCCCAGCTACAGAGCCAGTAGCAGGACTGTGCATTTTTTTCCCTTTTTCCTAAAGCATCAACAACACAACAACAGTAGCTTAGCCACCTCCGCTGCCTCGTGCGGACAGAAGAAAAAATAGGGAAGAAAGAAACTGAAAAGAGGGAGAAAGACGCGCGTCGCAACAGCCGTCGTCCACCAACAAAACGGTAGCGGGTGCAATGACTGCATAGATAAAAAAATAGTCCCACATTCCGATGAAATGCGCCACAGGGGTTATTTACCAAATACCCTTAACCTGTGGAAAGGTACACATTGTGCGAACTGGGCGTTGTGTCAACAATACGGCTGCAGAACATATGCGCTCTCCAAAAAACCATTAAAATTTACATCTACCTGTTCATAGCAAATCGTGCGATTTCATGACAAAATGTGAACCGAAGTTAAAAGAATTTAAAATTGTAGGCAGGAGCAGGGATAATCTTGCGGGTGAGCTCCTAGAAGCCTCGTATATAAAAAGACATGGTTTAAATTGTATTAGTGAACCGTTTTTCTCGCTGTATATCAGTGAAGGTCGACTGTTAAATGTTGGTAGGTAGGGTTCGCCTAAAATGCTAAGATAACTTTGTTGCTGTCTTTGTGGGAGCATTTTGATGTTGAAGAAAAAGTTTGTATGTGGTGTTCCGAGGAAGAAGTTTTTCATTGCTTTCTATTGCATCGCCTCAAATTTTCAAATTATTTCAGCAACACTAGCTCCTAATAATTAGGTTATCTATATCATACAGTCAAATCGACATTATCAAAAATATATCACCTACAACGAATTCTGGCCAATCCCCCACTGTGGGTATGTTGTTGTTGTTGTTGTTCTCCTCTAATGTGATGGCACATACCCACACAGGGGGATCGGCCAAGAATTGGGGTGCAGAGATATTAGATTTTGAGATGTATAACTACATCGGAAAAAAAATAATAAGTGCTAGGGAATAGAAAAGGAAATGTAGATATGATAAACCAAAATATATAATAGTAAATACTAACGCACGCAGTAAGAGAATAGTAAGATTTATATGTACAGAATAAAACTTCAAAGCATATTAGCCAGGTAGACGTTTTGTTTCTATTAAGAAGTTTTGAATGGCGTTGAAAACATACCTGTGGCTGTACCCAAGCATGGTGGCACCGAACGATAATAAAATTTGGCTGCTCAAATTAAGACCCAGCTGTTGTAACGGCTTCTCTAAGTACCGTTTTCTCATCATGGTAAAACGGCGGCAAAATATCAAGAAATGGTCTATTGTTTCCGGTTCCCCGCAGAATGCGCAGACAGGAGAAAGCGCCAAACCAGACCTGTGCATATAGAAATTTAGGGGCGGAATACGACAGCGTAGCCTTGTTAGAGAGACCTCAGTCTGCCTTGATTGACATGATTTCCTATTCCACGAATACTTGAGGTGCAGGTAGTCATCCGTGGATAAAATAGATCCAGACTGCGTGCTTAATAAGGCACGCCGCCGAAATCTTGCTGCTGTTATGTACGCTGTTGCCGGGAGGATGGGCAATACAGGGCCGTTCATAGAATCTTTGGCTAGTCTGTCTGCAATCTCATTGGCTGTCACATTGCTGTGTCCTGGTACCCACACTATATGTATGAGCCTCAAATGTGAGGGGAGCAATGAAAGAAAGGTGTTTAAAATTTGCGAATCCATATTCGAAGAAAGCGACAAGCACAAAGAATAGGAGTCTGTAATTACAGCCACTGTTGAGTATGTTGTGTCTAGTTTGCGCAGAGCAAGCACCACCGCCAGCAACTCCGCCTGGAAAATTGGAGTAAAATCCGGAAGCCGGACTGAAAAAGCCCAGTCTAAAAGCGGACAGTATATTCCAACGCCGGCTTTTTCATTAAATTGAGAAGCATCCGTTGCTATTGTTATGCTAACGGGAAGACTTTGTAAATGATCTTCTAATAATCCATTTAAAATGTGAGGTGCTAAGTGTTTCGCATTATTTGGGAAAATGTCATCAAAGATAATTTGAACCGACGATGCACTTACTTTTGTTGGAAAGATGTTAGAAAGGACTACGTGCAAAGGTTGTAACAGATTTTGCACTAGAATTACCTGCGGGGTATGAAACCGAGGCCATACGACTCCAAAAAAGGAGTCTGGCTCGCAACAAAAAATTGATATGGAGCGGTGGAATTGTGATTCATATATTTTCAGATACGTCTGGACAGTCAAGAATTGTAATCTAGTTATTAACGGTGGTATTCGGGCTTCAAGGTATAATACATTATTAGCCACGAATTTGGGGAGCCCAAGGCATAATCTAAGCGCTTCCCGCTCTAAAAGAACAAGCGGACGAATTTTGTAAGCAGGTGAACCAGAAAATAACACAGATCCAAATTCTATAATTGGGCGGACATACATAACATAAATCATTAATAGTGCGTCTCGCCGCATCCCAGACCTTGGACTGCTTAACCTGCGCAACATACCCACAGCACGTGCCCCCTTCGCTGCAACATGTTCAATGTGATCCCTCCATGCCAGATGGTCATCGTAAATCACCCCTAGATATTTCAAAGACTTAACTTGAGGAATCATTTCCTGCTTAAATGTTAGAGCAAGAGTTACCGGATCCTGAATTTGGAAAACAAGGAACGCGCACTTTTTAACATTTAATTTAAATTTTAAGTCATCTAACCAATTTTGAAGGAAGCTTAGGTACGATTGCAGGCGCCTGTTGAGGGATTGAATGTCAGGTGCAGCCGTAAAGAATGCGATGTCATCCGCATAGACATACGTGCGGATCTCCTGATGAGTGGGAATTGAACTCATTAAAATGTTAAAGAGCACGGGCGAGAGAACTGCCCCTTGATGCACACCTCTGGTTTGTTGATATTTGCTAGAATGTACTCCATTCAATGAACAGTAAAATTGTCTGTTTTGTAGGAATGTAGATATCCAATCAATTAAGTATTGTGGAAAGCATAGCGATTCTAATCTGTGCAATAAAATTCGGGGCTCTACACTATCATAAGCCTTCTCTATATCTAGAGTCACCAATGCAGCATGCATTTTTTTGCGCCGCGCAAGAAGAATTCGACTCTCAAGGTCGGTATGTGCATTCCATATTGAAAATTTTGCTCGAAATCCGATTTGACAGGGACTAAGAATATGTTTTTGTTCGACAAACTCGGTAACACGTTTGAGTACGACCCTTTCAATTAATTTTACCAAGTTTGATGTTAAAGATATTGGTCTGATATTTTCCAAAGTATAGCCACCGCCATTGTGTTTCCGTAAAGGAATCACTTTGGCTAGTTTCCAGTCACCAGGTATCCAAGAATGAATAATTGAATAATTTACCAATTCTAACAAGGAATTTGGAGACACTTCAAAGAGGATTTTTAACATTTTTGACGTTACTCCGTCAGGGCCAGGCGCAGCAGTTGGCAACGTCATTATAATCGAAGAAAGCTGAGAAAAAGTAATTTTAGGAACATCCTTAACCGTATATACTGGGCCTACTAACGTAGGGTATTTGGGAAGTGTTGACAAAAAACGCTTTTCTAAACCTTTAGCGATGTTTTCTACTGTTCTAAGAGCTTCTTGAGGAGTCGAAACACATGAGGGTAAATTTTCTGAGACAGGAATCTTTTTCCGCGATTTTAAAAACCTGAAAAGTGCACGTCTGTTATTAGATTGTGAAAGGTAATTGAAATACTCATTATCATAATTATCTTTCGCTTGTGCGACTGTGCGTTTAAATGCAGCTGCCAAAAATTTATAATCATGCCAATTTTTGGGGCACTGGTTGTGAAGGAGCTTCTTCCATGCAGCCTTTCTTCTTCTATAATCGCGTGAACAATCTGCATTCCACCATTTTGGTGATGCATTGCCTTTAGATGTACGTACTAAAAATTCACACTTCTTACGACAGGATGCAATAGCCTGGCATAATGTTTGCGATTTTAACTCTTCCGTAGACGCAACCACAGACTCAAGAGACGAAATCAAAAATGAGTGAAACTGGTTATAATTTACGTATGATCTCAACTGAGATGTCGGCAGAGTTAAGCGGCAGTTAACCTCAAAAACAATAGGTATGTGGTCGCTAGAGGTGCCACCATCAATTGTCGACCAATTTAGTATAGAAACACTAGTGTTTGAAAAAGTTAAATCTATCACAGATTGACTGTGAGCACGTACAAAAGTTGGTAAGCCAGAATTCATGCAGTGAAGGTTATTGTCTGAAAGCCAATCCCACAGACGCTTGCCGCAGGGATCCGTCTTGTAACCCCACGATACATGGTGCGAATTAAAATCTCCAGCCAAAATAACCAACTTTTGACAATTAACTAGTAGGTGGTCTAGAGATCTGGTGTCGTGAACACCATGAGGGAAATAAATATTCGCTAATGTAAACAGACTGAACCCTGGAATTTCAAAATCTAGAGCCAATAATTCTGAATCTAAACTAGAATATTGAAAGGAAATCTTAGCCCTATGACAAAATTTTGAAGAAACTAGAATTAGTAACCCACCACCTCTTGACTGGCGATCTTGTCGAAATGATAGATAATTTTGTAAGTCAAAATGTTTTTCAGTTGTAAGCCAAGTTTCTTGTAAAACAATTATTTCTGGATTATGTTTTAAAGAAAGATAAACTAAATCTGTAGTAGCTGAAAGAAGAGATCTACAATTCCACTGAAGAACTTTTAACTTTCCTATGTTTATGTAATCCGGGCAGCAGCAACAGCCTGCCCCAAAATGTTTTCCTTTGGTTTAGATCCTAGCTGTTGCTTTTTTGATTTTGCTTGTGGGCGAGGTGATGACGGGTTTGACAACGGGGATCCACTACGTTTTAGAATTCGCGTATCTGTCTCATCCATATCTGCATCGTGAGCCTCGTCTGACTTGTTGGAATTAAGCATAGGTAATGCGGAAAGAGACTCATTTTGCGAACAAGACATTGCAGCTAATGAGTGCTGCACTGATAGTGAATGTCCAGGTGCCGTAGAAGAAACCATAGCAGGTTGCACAGTCTGAGTATTATTAGCTGCTAGAACATTGGATATGCATTCTGTGACTATTGTCACAATCCTATCCACCATTTTGGTCATGGTTGCTTCCATAGCAGTTATTATGGTTTTAGACATCGTGGAATCTAATGGAGCTCCTGAACGGGCCGACACACCTGCATACCCATGAGCTCTGTCTTTAATTTCCTGAATTGCCTCACGCCTCGAGCAACGTTTACGGTCAATAATCTCCAGAATTTTCATTTCATGCGCTCTAGAGGGACATTCCAAAGAATTTGCTGAGTGAAGTTCGCCGCAAAGACAACATTTGAGAATTTGATCAGAGCATAAGTGTGTTTTATGTGCTTCACCGCATTTGCAACACCGCAAAGTGGATTTGCAACCGCCTGCAGTATGGCCATAACGCCAACAGTTGTTGCACTGCAGAGGCTTTGATGGTAGGTGATCAACTCTGAATATTAAAGGCCACGCTTTAATCTCCGATGGACAGACTGTGCCTGCAAATGTAGCAATAACCGATTCTGTCGGCACACGAACATTATTTACCTCCCGGCTACAGCGATAGACCGCAACAACGCCTGCCGCGGAAAGAAGGTCAAGGGTTTCTTGTGGACTTAATGAGGAATCTACACCTCGGACTAGACCTCTTGTGCAAGCCAGGTGTGAAGGGATAAAACTGCTTACCTGATGAGAGGCGAAAGAGGAGCATTTTAGCAGGTCCTTTATGCATGATAGTTCTTGCGAACGGCAAAGAATCCCGCCGCGACCAAATTGGCGCACCTCGGCTATTCCTTCGTAGAAGGAAGTGATTTCCTGAAGGGCAGCTCGAACAGCTCCTGGGTTGTTCATTTTAATGGTGCCCCCATCCTTAGGTACGAGTGCCACAGGGATGTTACGGACACCGGAGCTCTGAAAAGCTTCCAAGGGCAGATCATCGGTCAGGAGGGAAGCCGACCAAGGGGAGCGCCCTTGGCCGGGGGACTGCGTCGACATTACCTTAAATTGACAATGTCACCGCGTGCGTTAGTCAACAGAGAACAAAAGAAGCACAGGAGAAAGACAAAACCGGGACTAGCAACCCAATACTTAGCCGATCGTCAAGGAGCAAAGGGCGTCGCTGCACACGCACGACAGTCTTCCTTCTTATGTATGTGCCATTACAAAGAGTAAGAAGAAAAGAAGAAGAAAGAAGTTGGAGTCAGCGCCGGTCCGTCTATTTGTGCCCAATTGTGAGTGTCTTTTTGCGCTATTAACCTTTCCTTTATGTGTCCACCTGATAGCTCGCATGTGTTGTGATTCCAGTGAGTCCAGATGCGTGATGAATCAGAATGAATGAGCTCAAATGAGTCGAGAGTTGAAATTAGTGAGTCCACATGCGCGCTGAATCGAAATGAGTCAGCTCAGATGAGTCTTGAGCTATGAGTAAAGGTGAGTCTGAGTGCGCATGAGTTAAAATGAGCATGTTAAGATTAATCTTCAGTAGAAACGAGTAAGCCCAGATGAGTCGTAAGTTTATATGAGTCAGTCGATAAGAGTTACGATAGAACTGATGCTTGAGCGAGTTGGTATGCCATTTTGAAAAACAAGAGCCGAGATGAGTGTAAAGTTCAAATGAGTGAGCCAGGTAGTTCGTCAGAGTCAAAGGAGTCGTAACTTGAAATGGGTGAGTCCTGATGAGTCATGAGTCTATGTGAACCCGAGTGAGTCGCTTGCCTGCATGAATTTTTGTTGATATGTTAGTAGCCCGAGCGAGTGGCCAGCCTATGTGAGTTTCAGCTCATGAGCGTGAGTCCTGGCTTTGTGAGTCTGAGTGAGAGTAAGTCTAGGTCTAACAAATTCTTTTGAGTGAGCATTGCTGATTTTGCCGACCTATACATCTCATGATTGCTCCTCACTTTGCACATCCTGCTGTCAAATCAGCGCCCGGCCATGTCATCTGCTAATTACCATGTGCCGCAGGTATGCTCTGAATTTTTCGCTCATGACGCCAACTGCACATATTTAGAAGACTGGGAATATAGCGCCATTGCATAAAGGAATGGTAATTAGTGGAAAGGCTGACATAAGCTTGCAATGGGTAAAACAAGAAACGTACCCTAGCGATCAACAAAGCATATCACCTCAAAACGTTTGGGTCAACAATGTTTCGCTGGGACATTCTTTCTACGATGTCCTGTCAGAACCTGAGGGGAGCAGAAAAGGACCGGAGCTCTTCCACTAGTATGTGAAACGTAAGAGAATAGTTTTAGAGGCGGAATTCTTTTTGGTCTAGGCTATGTTGAGGGACAATTCTTGCAAAGTCTAAATATGTTCGACCCACTGATAGTTGAGATCGCCTCATAAACACTTCACACAGCACAAATTTCAGTCTTGCTGAGAAATAAAGTGCCTTTTAGTAATCATAGACGGATAGTTCTTGAAAATGAAGCAAAGGCACTGATTTCGAGGTGGCATCCATAAACATAGGGCGCCATCTGTCTTTCAAATACCAACGTTAATAACAATTACAAAAACACTACAGAAATTTGTAGAAGGACTTGATGGTTATCACCACTGAATGAAGTGAAAATATTACGGTTTTCTTGTGTATCTTTTGCACGCACCATAAAATCGAATAAAGTACATGCACAGTTTGATCAAAACGTGTGCACTGATTTCTTGGTGAAAAGATGTATCAACGGTCAGCATTTTTCCCCCCAAAAAAGCTTTACAATGCAATTACTTCGTGCCGGCTTTGTTATGCGCCATATAAACATAATGCATAATGACATATGCATCACCCATCTGCATTAAGTTTACATTATTTGTCTTTGATAATTAAGACGTCTGTGTGAAAAATCTGTGTGAACCGTTATCTCATCATAAATGTTTTGGTTTTTAAGTGGGGAGAATGCCCGATTTGGGTTTTCCGTCGATACTAAATGCTGTCCCTTCTTCAATCCTGGCTGGCAGCTGCAATTTAGTCTAGCCGATGTGCAAAAATCTCATGACGTATTAATTTTCAGCATTGTAAGCAATCTCTTAGGGATGACATTAAAGAGGAATATATCATCTACCACACGTGTCTCAAATTAATTGCATTGCTCTGGGTAGCTCAGTTTTGTTCATTACCCAATGCATGTTTCTGCTGACGAAATGCATGGTAATTCGTGTTAAAGGTTGTTTTGCAGGCCCAATAGCCGCCATGGCTTCGTCTTTGCCTCTCAAATCCAGAGTATAAAAGCGGGCGAAGATAAGGCACAATCATTACCAACTAATTGTGAAAAACAGCGTGTAACTCTCAACCAACATGCGTGCTCTTGCACTCGCTCTGGTTGTTTTCATGGCTTTGGCCAACACTGTCATGTGAAGGAAAAAATCAGAAGCAGAAGAGAAAAGGTAGTATTCATCCCTTTTATTCTAATGCCAGAACAGCACAGCGTAGGCCATTGCAGCGGATCATCGTCTATGTCTTACCAGTCTGTGTGTAGATATTGTTTAAATCTGTGTTCAGCCAAACACTCTGTGTAGTCCGTGGGCCAAACGTTATTTCTAGCACCCATTGCTTGTTTGTATTTGGCTGTAAAGCAGCTTACCTTGTGGTAAGCTGTAAGGGTAAGGGTAAAGAATCTTGTGGCAAGTAAGCAGAAGTGTTAAAAGAACAATGTTATCCACAGCTTGTGTGGTTTTTCGCCACTTTTTCATCATAAGCTGCAAATCAGTTCGAGCCTGAGCATCGGTAAATATTGTTTAGAAATATTGAATTTAAACTGGTTCATTCGCTGTAATAACAATGAATAAAATTATGTAGCCTTTTATAAGCCAAGAGGCTTTATAAAACGGTCAAATTGTTTGCTGAGTGCACTATGACGGCGACAGAGCAGCTTAGTAACATAAGTCGTCCTTTATATGACGAAGTTTTGTGAAATAGGTGACTGGCGAGGTGAAGGGGTGTTGAATGGCAGAAGGCTCTAAAAAGAAGACATGTGGTAGACTTTCCACTTTTGTTTTGCGGGTGCTAGTAGATCAACTCAATTCGAGTCATTCATATATAGGTGAGTGCACATACAACGGTCATAAAATAAGAAATGGACATGAAAAGGTCGTGAAACCTTCCTGCGAGCGGGTCATGTGCACGGATGGCAGGGTGGAGGTCCTTGAAAAGTAAGTATATACAAGCTTAAAACGTGTTTTTTTAAGGTGTGCAGTTTTTTTCGACAGAAGCAAATAAGATTCTAAAATGGAGGTCAACTCTGGCTTATATGTAAGTTTCAAAATCACGCCAGATACTCCCTGAGGCTGACGAAGTTGAAAACAAAATTTCAATTTGCTCCTTTAATTTTTTTTTCTTCACAGTGAATACTCACATTTAAATTAGTAGTGAGTGATTGTATTATACGCTCATACAAGCTCGCACTCTCAGATCAGTGTTTGGCAAGTCCTAATAACTTTGGAAGAGCAGTTCTTAAATTTATATTTGCATGTTGGGTTTTCTATTTACAAGGGTCCAGCAGCTCCAAGCTACACACAGAACACATGATGAAAAACACGTATCATTACATCCGAATTAACAAGAAGCACGGATGCGTCTTTTGTTGTCATATTTGCACAAAAGGGCATGGAGCTTTACCTCATGTTCAGTGGTCTTTTTCTAGAAAATACTTATTGCAAGAGAAATCACTAACACCCCATTGAAACCGCATGAATTTCGAGACCTCCCGATTTCAGATATCACTCAAACCTTATTATACAATGCCTAAAAAGCAGTTGCTTCTGATGTCGTGACTAAAGAACAGAATGGAAAACTAGAGAGTTGACGTCACTCGCTTACTACAGAGTGCAGCAGATGTGACAGTTGCATAGATATCAATGCCACAATTTTTCAATGCAATAGAAAGCTTCGCTAATAAGGCACGGACGAAGGAAAGACAGGACGCACACAAACGCAGACTCTTCAATCAATCACGCAGAAGCCGCACTTGTCGCCAAGCTTCAGACTTCGTGAACTTGCAAATCCTTCCGGCATGTGCCCTCGACGGACCAATATAACCAAAAAGTAAAAGGACTCTCAGTGACCTCTGAATATTTTTCTCCAGTTGTTCTTCGGTCCTTTATTCTTGTGCAAACATGATAGATGCTTCGCGATGCGCAGCTTCTGATTAATACAGTACACTATGTTTCTATAATGACGCTATAATGACTGTAATTAAAAAATTTTATTAATTGTACTCATTTCAAATAATGAAATAGCGGTTTCAGCAAATACACAGCACCCTGTAAGTAAAATACTCAGGCAATGCTGTAATGGCGGCTAGTTGGTTTTCCATCATCCTGTAGGCGCGCTGAACTCGCGCACGTACCAGTCTTGTCTTGTGTTGGTGAATTGTCTCAAGTTAAAGATCAGCGCGCCTACATGATGATGGAAAACCAACTAGCCGGCATTACAGCATTGCTTGCGATAATTTCAAGTTCATGTGGCTTTATTTTCCCTCACCTGCGGCCATTACCGCGTGTTTAATTTTTCGTAAACCTAATTGCAGCAGAAAGAACGCGAACCCGGACCCTGACCTACGCCCTGTCACAGGGAATCTCTACACCGGTGCTGACGACTATGCTCGGCAGGATGGCACCTAGCGAAAAAACAGCAAGGCGCCTTTGCAAGATACTTCGTGCGGAGAGCTGGAGACAAGTGAAAAAAAAAGTCGCGCACGTACCAGTCTTGTCTTGTGTTAGTGAATTGTCTCGAGTTAAAGTTCAGCGCGCCTACATGATGATGGTAAAATACTCGACCGGCAGGCACTCTCCCTCTGACAACTTTTCATTCTACGTCAAAATTTACATGCGATTTTTGAGATGTCTGCGAAGGGAATCCAGCCCAATATCTCGATACCAAAATAGAACGAGTAACCTGCACTAAACATTTATTCAGCGTAAATTCCTTTTTTATGACGCTGCACAAGAAAAGAGTAGTAATGAGCCATATCTGTTAGTGTCATAAAATCAGTCCAGAAGGCTAAATGTCTCCAAAAACGAAGTTATGAGCATAACTGCAGTGCTATTTTTTTTAGTTGCCTATTCCTGACTAGAGCGTCGCTTCCAACAGCAATGGCGTCTGATCAGCCTGCAGCGCAAGATTCCGCTTTGCCTACCAAAACCTGCCATAGTCATATGGAGCACAGAGGCCACCGAAAGTTGTTGAATACGGCGATGTGGTTATAAAGGACGCCGTTTTTACCGCGCCTTAAAGTTAAGGGCGAAGCCTAAAGCTATAGGAGAGCGAAGCGCCTTCAGCCGCCACCCACATGTAATAGATAACAGGCGACAGAGTAGGAAATTTGGAAGGAGGAGGGGAGGGGGGGGGGGAGGTATGAAAGATTATAGGAATAGGATGTAATTCTGCTATTTCTGAACTTATTTTCTTAGGGTATTTATCCTAAAATTTGCTTAGGGCATATTTCTTGTAATAAAGATTGCTTTTATTTCGAAATTGCTTTCACTTTCATGTGATATATACTACGATTCTTGCATCAATACCTTTCACTGAGCAGACAACAGCAAGTCATATGGAGACAGCTACAGACGGGGACCTTGTCCAAACCTAACGATTCATAAATAAGGATATGAATCCCTTCTGCCGCTTTTGCGGGGAGAAAGACAACTCCGGGCATATGATCTGGACGTGCAAAGTCCATAATCCTCCCTCAGAACTCTTGCCTGGTCCATTAATGAAGCTTGGGACAAGATGAGGTGCAGCGATGACCCTGACATTCAATTCAAGGCCGCTGATTGGGCCCGCGTCACCAAAGGTCTCCATGGCCTGCGGTACGATAGCCGATTTCCCCTATTTATCCCAATTATTGTGAATAACATTTTGTCAGTCTCAGCCTTAAAAGTGACAGGCAGGAGCATACAGTTGCCACGACGACTCTATATGAATATCAACCGTGTACCACAACTTAAGATTAAACAGTGATCTTTCACTGCTTTTGGTAGTATTCAATACTTATATTAGTGCCGGACAAGACATGCAGGTACCACAAAGAATCTAAAGGGATATAGTATGTAGCCATAACTCTATCAATGAAGCAATTTGCTCTTTGAGTGCTTTAGGGAGTAATGCTGCAGGATAGTTCGCAAGGAGGTTTATATTGAAGCGTAAGCTTCACTACGCTAGGTAAAGCAGCCTTCATGTATGCTTCAGTTTGACCTTCAAGTGACCCTGACAAATTCTACTTTTTTCCTTTCTTATAAATTAATTTGCAACTGAACGAAAGCTTCAGTACGCTAGGTAGAGCCGGTCTTCGCGTGGCACTAAATTTGACCTCCAAGTTATTTTAACCTAATTAGGTGTGGGTGTTCACGATTCCGTGATGTTCACTGCACGTTCTTTCCCCAAAACCAAAGTAGAGATCGAGCAGTCGTAAGACGCCACGCTACTATTCCGGAGTATCCGTATTCAAATCCGACCGCCAGCGGCTGCGTTTCAATGGAGGCGAAACGGAGAGGCGTCTGTGTGCTCTGCTTTCTCACTGCACGCTGAGATTATTTTTGCGACTGAAGGAAGAAGGAAGCGAAAATGCACGGGCTTGCTACTGGCTCTGTAGCGGAGAGAGGTGGTGAAGGGTGGCTGTTCCTGACCCTACGGGGCTGGGACGGTAGGTCAACTCCGCTTGCGACGGGGGCTAGCCAGCCACCGAATTTTTCTGTTGTAGGTCGTCATTGCACCCGCCACCGCTTAGGTGGTGGACAACGGCTGTTGCGGCGCGCGTCTTTCTCTCCCTCTTTTTTTCTTTCTTCTCTACTTTCTCTCTTCTGTCTGCACGAGGCAGCGGAGGTTGCTCAGCTACAGAGCCAGTAGCAGGCCCGTGCATTTTCGTTGCCTTCTTCCTACAGCCACAACAACAAAAACAACAACAACTGTAGCTCAGCCAACTCCTCTGCCTCGTGCGGAAAGAAGAGAAAATAGGGAAGAAACAAACAGAAAAGGGGGAGAAAGATGTGCGTCGCAACAGCCATCGTCCACCACCGAAACGGTAGCGGGTGCAATGACAGCCTACATAAAAAAGTACTCCCACATTCCTTCCGCCCCATACTTCGAGGTTCAGGCGTCCACAGAAAAAGTGCCAGATACTTCTTTTCTTTTTTTGAACCCATTGTTATTTTAATCCGTAAGCATTGTACGGCTATGTAGGCGGGTTCCGCTCAGGCATGATTTTTGCCGGCGCTGTGGAAATTGTTGATATATCAGCAAAATAATGGTATCATGGGACAGAACTTTATTCAAAGGGGTGCAAGTGACAAAATGGTTGACGTGGTTTATTAATTAGGTGCCTAATTAGAGCGAATAATTATATAACTGGTCCGCAGAAAATGATACGCGCAATGCCTGCCACACTTATTCTGTGGACAATTTAACGCGCCGTAAATGAAGGGAGGACTGATTGACGATTTATAAGAAGGGCGAGGCGCGGTAACTGTCTCGCTTGTTTTCTGTGAACACCTCATCCGCGCCGTAAGGGAAGGGAGGAAGTTGGGAGTGAAAACGGAAAGAGAAAAGGAGAAGCCGTAGTGGAGGGCTACAGAGTAATTTCGACCACCTGGGGATCTTTAACGTGCGCTGACATCTCTCAGCACACGGACGCCTATTCGTTTCACCTCCATCGAAACGCAGCCGCCGAAGTCGAATTCGAGCCCGGGTACTCCAGCACAGTAGTCGGGCGTCTTACCACTGCACCACCCCGGCTGGGAGTAAATGAAGGGAGGAAGATGGGAGTGAAAGCGGAAAGCGTGAAAGGGCTGCCATAGTGGAAGGCTCGGTCTAAATTCGGCCACCTGCGGACCTTAAGCGTGCATTTACATCGCACAGCACACGAACGCATTTTTCGCCTCCTTCGCAACTTAGAGGCAGTTAAGCACTTTACAGGAAAGGAAAGGCCCAGTATCTGTCAATCGTGGAAGAGAAACTAGTTGAGAAACGCGTTTTTGCGATTTTCTGTTGTGTGTTCGCGGTTATCTCGCCCATCTGCGACGAGAGATCATCTTTGAGTGTAAACGTGTTTCTTCTATTTTGTTTCGTCCACGTATGTGCAGACCCGCCCCCTCCCTCCTTTGCTTCTGCGGAGTGTTTTTTTTTTTTTTTTCAATAAAGCTCAGTTGTTAGTTACTGCTCGTCCTGTCCACCTCTCGTCTTCGTCGTATTTGTGTCGTGGTTCCTTTTCTGCTACAACTAAGTCAATTATAATTCACTTCAGTGTTGTCGCAAATTCAGCAAAATAAAATTTCGGGGGTGCACTCTAAACATGGGCTGCCTCGGGCACATTTGAAGGTCACCGTCGTGCTCTGAGTTGTGATTCCAAATGAGTGAATCCAGATGCGTGATGAATCAAAATGAATGAGCTCAGATTAGCCGAGAGTTGAAATGAGTGAGTCCAGATGCGCACTGAATCGAAATGAGTCCGCTCAGATCAGTCTTGAGTTACGAGTAAAGGTGAGTCTGAGTGCAGATGAGTCAAAATGAGCGTGTTGAGTTGAATCTTTAGTATAAACGAGTAAGCCCAGATATATCGTAAGTTTATATGAGTTAGTCGATAAGAGTTACGATAGAACTGATGCTTGAGCGAGTTGGTATGCCATTTTGAAGAAGAACAGCGCGACTTGAAAAAGGGCGGAACAAGAGCCCAGATGAGTGTACAGTTCAAATGATTGAGCCAGGTAGTTCGTCAGACTGAGATGAGTCGTGACTTGAACTGAGTGAGCCCCGATGAATCATGAGTCTATGTGAGCCACAGTGAGTCTCCTGCCTGCATGCATTATGATGCGATGTGTGATGTGTGAGTTAATGTGTGATTTAGCCTGAGCGAGTCGCCAGCCAATGTGAGTTTCAGCTCATGAGTGTAAGTTCTGGCCTTGTGAGTCTGAGTGAGCGTGAGTCTGTAGGTTCAACAAATTCTTTTGAGTAAACACTGCTGATTTTGCCGACCTATACATCACATGAAGTCTACTCACTTTAAACATCCCGCTGTAAATCAGCGCAAGGCCATGTCATCTGTGGCGCAGGTACGCTCTAAATGTTTCGCTCATGATGCCAACTGCGCATATTTAGAAGACTGGGCTTATAGTGCTAGTGCATAAAGGAATGCCAGTTAGTGGAAAGGCTGACTTAAGCTTGCAATGGGTACCACAAGAAACGTACCCTAGCGATCAAGAGAGCATATCACCTCAAAACATGTGTGTCAACAATGTTTCACTGGGACATTTTTTCCACGAGAACCTGAAGGTGGGCGGAAAAGGATCGGAGCTCTTCCGCTAGTATATGAGACGTAAGAGAGTGGTTTTAGAGGCGGTATTCTTTTTGGTTTAAGCTTTGTTGAGGCACAATTGTTGCAAAGTCCAAATATGTTCGACCCACTGATAGTTGAGAACTTCTCATAAACACTTCACACAGCACAAATTTCGGCCTTGCTGAGAAATGCATTGCTTTTTAGTGATCATGGACGGATAGTTCTTGAAGATGAAGCAAAAGCACCGATTTCGAGGTGGCATTCATAATCATAGAGCGCCATCTGTCTGTCAAATACCAACTTAATAACAATTATAAAAACACTACAGAAATTTACTAAAAGACTGGATAGTTATCACCGCTGAATGAAAGGAAAATATTTTGGTTTTCTCGTGTACCTTTTGCACACACCATAAAATCTAATAAATTACATGCACAGTTTAATCAAAACATGTGCATTGATTTCTTGGAAGAATTGAAAATGCCCACATCAGATTTGGGTTTTCCTTCGATACTAGAAGCAGTCCCTTCTTCAATCCTGGCTGGCAGCTGCAATTTAGTCTAGCTGATGTGCAAAAAAACTCATGACCTATTAATTTTCAGCATTGTAAGCAATCTCTTAGGAATGATATTAAAGAGGACTATATCATCTACCACACGTGTCTCAATTTAATTGCACTGCTCTGGGTAGCTCAGTTTTATTCATTACTTAATGCATGTTTCTGCTGACGAAATGCATGGTAATTCGTGTTAAAGGTTGTTTCGCGGGCACAATAGCCGTCATCGCGTCTTCTTTAACTCTGAAATCCAGAGTATAAAAGCGGGCGAAGATAAGGCACAATCATTACCTACTAATTGTGAAAAACAGCGAGTAACTTTTAACCAATATGCGTGCTCTTGCACTCACTCGGGTTGTTTTCATGGCTTTGGCCATACTGTCATGTGAAGGGAAAAATCAGAAGCAGAATGGAAAAGGTGGTATTCATCCCTTTTATTCTAATGACAGAACAGCGCAGCGTAGGCCATTGCAGCGGATCATCGTATATGTCTTACCAGCAGAGGTGGGCAACCTCATGAGGTTACGACCTCATGAGGTCAACCTCAACCTCAAAATGACCTCAACCTCACGGAGTGAGGTGAGGTTGAGGTGAGATCGGTAATACCTGAAATATTTTTGAGTGAGGTCAGCAAATGAGACCTCAACCTCATGCGTGAGTTTGAGGTTGAGTGAGGTCGTAACTTAGCGAGGTCGGCTTGTGAGGTCGAAATTATTGTTTCCCACAGCGATAAAATAGCCGACAAAACACCTTTCATAATGCCTGTCGTGTACACTCTTTTGGCTACCAACGCGCACGTAACAACAGTTTGCGTCCGTGCGTTTACGTTCGACACGAAAAAAAAAAAACGGAGGGGGGGGGGGGGGGGCATAAAGTGCAGCGCAGCAAACGAGTGGGGTCGCACGACGGCTGCAGACACGGAAGAGGGTGAAACAAGATCCCGCCACCATTCCGAGCGAGTTTGGGAAGTAAAGAAAGTCTGCGCAAACTCGAAGGGTTTCCAGACCTACGTGGGTGTACCGACTTCTCGAAAAAAAAAAAAAGCTAGAATAGTAGAAAAGAGGGAAGCGCAAGATACAGCAACCAAGGAATTGCTCGGGAGGATGGCACGAGAGAGTAGGTTTCAGAGAGGCATATGAAAAGAACAAGGATGCAGAAGAGACGAGAGATAAATGGCTTGACTTGAAGTCACCCACGAAGATTGTATTTTAGTCAATAAAATCTGCTTTTGCTATTGTATATGGTACGAGCTAAAACGAAACAAAGCAATAAGACGGTAGATCGTAGTTGTATCAGTGCAATCCACTCTTTTATTAATATTATTGTTATTATTATTAGTCACTAAACATTAAATTAACCCTTACATAAAAAAATAAATTTAATGTGCCCTTCTCGAAGAATCATTGAACAGACAGGTGACTGACGAGAGAGAGATATATATATTTTAATGGCAACAGGAGATGTCTGCCTGGTGGTAAGCCTAGCAAGGTGACTGACGACTGCTTGCAGTCATCCCTTTCTCATACCCTACGTGAGCTTGCGTTTTTTTATTTACATGTTTGTTTATCGAGGGCCTCCCCTTCGTTTTACAGCTTGCAGCCAAAGTGGCGGGCGCGCCTTTTGTTCGTAAACTGGCTTCTGCTCTTTCGGCTCCGCAGCCGGCGTCCGATCTCAGCTAGCGGACAAAGCGCGGACCCGGGAACCCCTCGGCATTTCTTGGAAAGTAAGCCACTGCCCATAAGCGCGCCTCAGTCTGTTTTGGGGTTCCTCCTGGGAGTTTGTGAGTTTTAGGTATTTTTAAGTGCGTTTCTGTCAACGGGCCGAGAGTTACAAATACAGTGGCAGTGTGGGCGAGAGAGCGAGATGTGTGCGCGGTGCTTGAGCGTGTGAATGCGCGAGTGAAGATCTGCGTCTCCCCTTCTCTTTAGTTTTTCAGTATACTTGCACCACCCCTATTTTTCCTCACTTCTTATTTTCGTTTTGTGTGGTCACTTACCAGTGCCCCCTCTCGCGTTCGCGCACCCGCGTTTACTCACAACCGGCCGCTTTTCTGCGGTACGGCCAATCGTCACCCCCCCCCCCTTTCCGCCTAAGAAAATAAAAAGACAAAAAAAAAAAATCAGAAGAGACAACTCTCATATTCTTTCTCTAGCAACATTTATTATTTTTTTTTTGCTTCTTTGGCTTTTGGTTGTGCGCTACCTCCGACTGGCGTATTCATGTTGGTCTAAAGAAATATAAAGACAGGCCCTTGGTTCTCGAAACACCGCGGCGGCTGCGCGGACTTCTGTCGCTTGTCGACCATGCAGGCATCTCATCGTTTCGCAAGAGGGACACGCTAGTCAGTGTTCAAACTGTGCTCTTCCTCCGTGTAGACGCGTTGCCACCCTGCTCACCACCCGCTAGTCTTGCTCTCTTGACGGATATTGTGCAGTCGAAGAAAAACGAAACAATTCCCGTAGCATGGGTTAAGTGTTCGCGCTTCATTCTCCCAGTGGGCGTGGTTCTCTCGTCGCGACTAGAAGCTGGTGTCTCAGCCCCACGTTCTCATCGACACCCTGAACGTCTGCTTTGAAGTCGCTCCCGAACGGCGTCGGTGAGCCGCCTGAAATCGGCAAAAAAAAAAAAAAAGGCCGCATCTAAACAAGATGTTTTGTTCTTCGCCATTTACTGTGGCCGCCTTGTTTCAGTGAAGACACGCAGCCATGCCGTGGTCGGCGACTTGCTGTAATTTACGACGGAAGTTTCCGCCCTTTCCAGCTGAGGTATGCCGTTCTTCTTCGAGGTCTATCGCATTATTGCGTTCGGCGTTGAGAGTGCATGACATGGTTGCGGTTAATTTGGCAGATATAGCTAAAAAATCTAAATATGCCAATAATGATGTGTGCGCGCGCAGTTGTAGAATTGACAAAAACATCGAAGGCAATTCCCGTTGCAATAGCCACGCAAAAGAAACGAAAACCACTGTAAACTTGGAATGCATTCACTGCGACAAGAAACTGCGTGGACAAGGAAAGCAGCTTTTAAGCTTCTCTCGGCATCTCAAGGTAATGTGCGAATTATCTCTAATCCAACGTATTATTTCTTTAACTTACATTAATGATAAAAGGAATGTTTTGGGGCTGCATTAGTTATTATAAGTAGAAGGAAGGGTAATCTTTCCAATAATTTGTCACGGGGTTTGGTCTATACAGCACAACCCACTCGTCAGGATTATCGAAAGTAGCGCAATGTCAAAAGTCAAGCACGCTTTACCTTTTCCTAACTAAGCGTCTCTGCATGTGGCAACATTTGTTCTGTCCGCCTCTTGTGATGAGTCCCGCGTGAGAAGTCAATTTGATAAAAGAATGTTATGGTACTACAACTTCCATATATACGTAAGTGGTCGATCTACTTTTTTTTTTTTTTTGTAACAGAGACTTAACACTGCAGAAACATTAGATTGCTTGCGATTTTGTCATCCGATTCGTATTCAAATCGCAGGAAAATGTCTTCACCAAGAAATTATGACTTATCATGAGGAAACACTATTTGACGGTCACAGATATGTGCGACGTTTCACTGCAGACCTTCGGAGGTTCGCATACAGCAGCGCCAAGGACACACAAGCTTTACAGCGGGAATTAGGGCAAAAGTCACCATATCAAAACATATAAAAATAAAGTTTGAAGAGTTGACACTGACCAATTATACTGCCGCTATTAGGTCAGCCTGCTATGAATCAGTAGCCCCGCTGGCAAATGTTCATTTCAATTTTTTTACTTTACAAGTAAGCCTCATCATATTCAATGTTGTTTAAAATTTATGTCGTCATTCTGGCGTGTCACCGCACAGGACTTGTGCCATGACGTTTATAGTTAGTGTCTTCAAGTGAAAAACCTTTTCTATCTTTTTTTTTTTTAAAGGTCGAGCAACCGACCTCAAACTCACAGTTTGAGTTTGAGGTGAGGTTGAGTGAGGTCGGTGGTGGCAGCAGAAAAATTGAGGTGAGGTCGTCTGGTCAAACCTCAACCTCACGCTTTGAGGTTGAGGTTGAGTGAGGTCAGGAAACTTTTATTGAGGTTGAGGTGAGGTTGCACTTTTTGAGGTCAAATGCCCACCTCTGCTTACCAGTCTGTGTGTAGATATTGTTTAAACCTGTGTTAAGCCAAACACTCTGTGTAGTCCGTAGGCCAAACGTTATTTCTAGCACCCAATGCTTGTTTGTATTTGGGTGTAAAGCAGCTTACCTGGTGGTAAGGGGGAAGCATCTCGTAGAAAGTAAGAAGAAGTGTTAAAAGAACAATGATATCTACAGCGTGTGTTGTTTTTCGCCACTTTGCCATCATAAGCTGCAAATCAGTTCGAGCCTGAGCATCGGTAAATATTGATTCGAAATATTGAATTTAGACTGGTTCATTTACTGCAATAACACTGAATTGAAAGTATGTTGCCTTTTATAAGCCGAGAGGCTTTAGAAAACTGTCAAATTGTTTGATGAGTGCACTACGACGGCGACAGAGCAGCTTAGTTACATAAGTCGTCCTTTATATGACGAAGGTTTATGAAATAAGTCACTGCCGAGGTGAAGGGGTGTTGAATGGCAGAAGTCACTAAGAAGAAGACATGTGGTGGACTTTCCACTTTTGTCTTGCGGGTGGTAGTACATCAACTCATTTCGAGTCATTCATATGTAGGTCCGTGCACATACTACGGCCATAAAATAAAAAACGGACAGGAAAAGGTCGTGACACTTCCCTGCGAGCGAGTCAAGTGCACGGATGGCACAGTGGAGGTCCTCGAAAAGTAAGTATCCACAAGCCTAAAATGATTTTCTTTAATGTGAGCAGGTTTTTTTTTCGGCAGAAGCAAATTCGGTTCGTAAATGGAGCTCAACTCTGGCTTATATGTAAGTGTCAAAATCATGCCAGAGACTCCCCGAGGCTGACGAAGTTGAAAATAAAATTGCAATTTGCTCCCTTATTTATTGTTTTCTTCACTGTGAATATCTACATTTATATTAGTAGTGAGTGATTGTATTATGAGCTCATACAAGCTAGCACTCTCAGATCAACTGTTGGCAAGTCCTAATAAGTTTGGAAGAGCAATTCTTAAATTTATATATACATGTTGGTTTTTCTATTTGCAAGGGTGCCGCAGTTCCGAGTTACACACAGCACAAATAATGAAAAACGCGTATTATTAAGTCCGAATGAACGAGAAGCACGGATGTGCCTTTTGTTGTCATATTTGCACAGAGGGCATGGAGGGCAAGAGGCCACAGTCAGAACTGGCATAGTCTTACTGATTGGTTTCCGATTGAGAAAGGATTGAGACAAGGCTGCATACTGTCGCCCTGTCTATTTAACCTATATGCTGAGTGCATCATGAGGAAGGCCCATCTGGACGAGTCTTCAGCTTGAGTGAAGATTGCTGGAAAACGTATCAACAACCTTAGATATGCGGATGATACTACTTTAATGGCAGAAAGTGAAGTGGAACTCAAGAGACTTCTGATGCGCGTACAAGAAGAGAGTGAGAAGATGGGGTTAAACTGAACATTAAAAAGACAAAGATCATGGTGTCTTGCCCCATTACGTCCTGGAGCATCAAGGGACAAGAAGTAGACGCTGTGACAGATTGTCTCTTCTTGGGCGTTAAGATTACCTCAGAAGGAGACTGCAGCCATGAAATTAGGAGACGCCTGCTTCTGGGAAAGAGAGCCATGGCTAGCTTTGACCGCCTAGTAAAGAGCATAGACATTAGTCTGCCAACCAAATTCCGTATAACTCGTGCTATGGTCTTTCCAGTTGTGATGTATGGATGCGAGAGTTGGACTGTGAAATAGGGTGACCGTCGAAGAATTGACGCGTTTGAATTGTCATTCTGGCGGGGACTTGAGAGTTCCTTGGACTGCCAGAAGATCAAATAAGTCAATATTGTCGACCATAAACATTGACTGCTCATTGGAGGGCCAAATTTTAAAGTTAAAGCTCAGCTACTTTGGTCATCTGATGAGAAGAGAGGAGTCGTTGGAGAAAGATTTGATGTTGGGAAAGGTTGAGGATCACCGGAGAAGGGGTAGGTAGCGAATGCGATGGTTAGATGGCATCCTCGAGGCGCTGCAGATGAAGTTATGTAACGTTAGGAAGATAGTGAGAGACCGGAAAACATGGCGTGATATGGTCCATTGGATCACGAAGAGTCGGACACGACTGAACGACTGAACTGAACTGATGGAGCTTGGCTTCATGTTCAATGGTCCTTTTCTTGAAAATTCTTATTGCAAGAGAAATCTTCTAGTACCCCATCGAAACCGTATGAATTTCGAGAACTCCGGATATCAGATATCACTCAAACCTTATTATACAATGTCTAAAGAACAGTTGCTTCTGATGTCGTGACTAAAGAACAGAATGGAAAATTAGAGAGTTGACGTCACTCGCTTACTGCAGAGTGCAGCAGATGTGCCAGTTGCATAGATATCAAAGCCACATTTTTTCGTGTGGTTCACAACGCCCACAATATGTACATACATACAAATGGCAGTCCAAAGATTCCGTACCAGGCCACATATATTGAAGTGAATTGATCTAGAAGATGGTTATGTCCTCAATCGCGGCAGCTGTACAGAAGCGGTGAAGCCGAGATTGTTGACTACTTGCAGCTAAGGTGTCGCCACGGCAGAGGCCATGGACTCTCCTGCCATGTATTCTGTGAGTTCTTAAGGGTCCTTCTGCCTTGTTGTGCGGTTTGTTTTGTGGAACTTCGTCCTTTTGTTTTTGCATAGTTACATTTCCTCGTGTGGGCTATTGATCCAAATAGTTATACCATTTGTTTAAAATTTGTGCCTGATTGCGTGTTAAGGTACATTAACACACATGTGCGCACGCGTATATGTGTGCGTGCGGGCTGTAATGGCGATTATGGGGCTATAAAAACATTCAGCAATGCTTTGCGGCCTACACGAAAACTCTCTAGCCATGGAATACCCCTTTTCCAAGCTTCAGTGACCATTCTGGCGTGATTAATTTAAGCAGTAATAAATCAGTATGCTAAGTTCTAGCCGCTTATCGCCGTAAAGCGCTTGTCTAGCAAAATGTGAGCTTGATCTTACTGTCACTTACCCAAAGATCATGAGGACTGAAACACTGAGAGAACGCTCAACCTTCGTCTTAAGTGTGCACGCGATAGTATGGCTTAAGTGTCCGCCATATCGTGAAGACCGATTGCAATTTTTGCCGCGAACCAGCTATTTATGGTATGACCTAAAATAGCACCGCAACATTCACTGCATGAAGCAGAACTGGCTATTCAATGCCGGACTTTTTTGTGATAGCGTTTATAGTTCTTCCGGTCCAGAAGCTTAGTTGTAACCCAGAATTAGAAGACACGCTTTCGGGAAAAATACGAACGCTACTCCGTACCAAAATTGTGACATTCATTTCTTGTGCAGCATACGGGTTGGTGTCAGGCCATTTCAGTTTCGATTTGGCGTTCATCTACTAGCCAAGTTGCAGACATGCTCGCGATGATCACTAGAACCAACTACATATATATATCCAATAGTACACCGTTAATTTAGGCATAGAAATTTGTCTCTAACTGAGACAGTCGACATTTTTAACCTTTCTCTGAACACCAAATTTATTATTCAGTTTTATCACTGCTGCCGAACTCTGTGCCGGTATCTCAATGTCAAGTCGCCGAAGAAACGCATGCCATACCATCATGAACAGTGGTTTTGAAGAGCTTAACTGGTTTAAGCTGGATAAAACCTTGTGTAATTCTACATGACAATGTATACAGCCCGTTCCAGAGAAGTGGCATCGCTGCAGTGGCTTGGCATACTTAGGCACAATGCGCACTGTACACGAAAGCATTATTTTCCCGTTCATGCTAAGGCCTTTGTCTTGTGGCTGAAAACCTTGGGTATATAACCATCTCACACTGAATATCGGGATGATCGACAACCCATCCCAACAATCGTATATACAATTGGCTAGTATTGTTTCCTAGCCGCTTCAGGGGAATAAAGGAAAGAAATGAAACACTTGCGCAGCGATGTCGTTTCCTCTTCGGTTTCCTCCAATTGCGATTCGAAAAAGCGCTTCGCATACGAAACACTTGTTTGTCAGTTCGAGCGGTCGGTACGCGTGCTTTTTCGTCGTTGTGTGCGTTTAAAGCCTTATGTAATTCATTTGTGGCCTCATTTGTGTTTGTTTTGGTTAGATATTTCGTTGGCAGGGTTTAACTTTCGAGAGCGACTGTGGCTATAAGAGGCGCCGTAACGAAGGGCTCCAAAAATTTCAACCGCCTGGTGTTCATTACCGTGCACTGGACCCGTTTCATTGTTAATATTCATTTCTCGCGTAGTTGGCAGCTTTCTAGGGTGCCTGCCACCTGAACGTTCTTCTGGCACTTTTGTAAACCGGCTTCATGACTAGCTGGCCCCTTACATAAATAGTTTGGTTGACAGTATTCAACGTCCCAAATCGACTGAGGCTATGAGACACGCCGTAGTGGAGGACTCCGGAAATTTTGATTCTATAGGGTTATTCAATGTGCAGTAATACCGCACAGCATATGAGCACCTTCCTTTTCGCGCCTATCGAAAAGCGGCTGCTGGGGCCGGAATTCAATCCCGCGTTCTTTGGTACAGCGTTTGAGTGCCTTAACCACTGGGTCACCAAAGCGTCGCTTTACACAAGTGAATGATTACAATGGGTATATCTCTGCGGTATCTAACGCCAAGAGATTTTTCTAGGGCGCCACACTCATTGAAATGCAAAGAAACGGTTCTGGCGACTAGAACAACGAGTTAAAAGACATAATGGACAAACTGGGGAAGCGAGACAAATTGCACCTTAAACAGTATGAAGCTACAGCTTTTGATAAGCTCCTGTCCTCTACTCTCCTTGCGGATCCTCGTTAGAGTCACTAATCTTTTAAGTGGTACCTCTGTTATCTCGTACATATTTTAGCACACACACTAATTAGTGGCAACCTTAATGAAATCTATTTGTGCAGATCTGTATTTTTACAAGTTTGTGCATAGAGTTCACAGAGAGATCTTGACACTATTGAGGATATGCAGATTGTATGATGGAGCATACTTAGGTTGCAGAATTCCGGCAAAATTGTGATAAAATTTCGGCTGCTTGTGCGACACATAGTTTGCTTGTTAATACATGAATACACAGAGTATCAAGAAGTTCTGTAGACCAGTAAGATAATTTACACGTCCCGGGCAGAGGCATATAATTTTTTTTGGTAGCCTCACCATAATATATGTTTATTAGGCAACCTCGAAATAATTTCTAGGGCATACGCTTCATTATTGCCGGCCTATAAGGGGCTTTAAATGTTGCCTATTTGGAAATAAAAGGCAGCGACCGGTGCTACTTCAAATTTATAGGCATGGATCACTTAACATAATGACTGCTCGAAGGGTGAGTTACACTGATGTACACTGAAGTTTAGGAACCTGCAAATGAGTATCGAGGTGAATAAGGAATGTTAAGTAACAGTGATTTGGCCTGTCTGTTGTTCTTTAATCCAATAAATGACTTATTTCTGTTTTCAAGTCAGTTTCCTCCTAGTTTTTGCATTCCAGATTGATGACGTTTTATTCACCTAATACTCTCATTTCAAAACATCGGATGATAGGCAAGGGAAACGAATTCTAATTGTTCAAAGCGATTAAAACTGAGCGGGCAACAAAGTAGCTAAAGGGGTGTAAATCAACTTAGGGTCACTACTGTTTACTTAGAAGGTCCAATCTGCTGCACTACTTTCGTTTACTGCATTGCTAATCAAGATAGCAAAACGTGGGGCGGTTTTCTTAAATTTTTACTCAATTCTTTAACTCACGCCAGAACCCTTTCAGCCTTCTTGGAAAAGGATAAGTTATTTTCCAAAGCACCCGATGTCGCTGCAGGAGGCGTTGCGGCTGATATGACACCGCTATACGCAGCTAGTTTAATACTGATCAGATAGTGTAAAGTATCACTTCAGCAGAGTTTGGAAACTGTGATAACTCCACCAGGACCACTTTCTCAAACTATGTGCATGTAAGGCTGTGGTGACAGGCGCTCATGAATTTGGACATGGGCAGACTCACATTAGTTAGTTGGGTTGTTCATATCATAAACCTTCTATACACGCACCAAGTGGGCACGTAACTACCCCCGGAACCTAAAATGCGCGTATGAGTGCTGTGTGGACACTTCCTGTGCGCAATGGTAGGCATAACTACGATCGCAAATTCGCCATTTGTGAGATAAAGTTCAGTCGCATAGTTTCAGTTCCGCTTTCAGCCGCGCCAACCCACAGCTGGGGTGAGACTCGCCTATCGGCCAGTTGCGCCGTATGGGGCGCTGTTTGGCGCTTTATGATTTTCTGATGATTTTCAATGGCTCAACTGTTCAGAGTCTTAAAATACAAGGCCATGAAATACCCAGAGTAGGAGAATACAAATATCTGGGGGTATGGGTAAACGAAGGATTGATATACATTGGATAGCATGAGCAATCTCTTAAGGCTAAAGGACGACGAAATGCCGGAATAATGAAGCATAGGGAATTGTGCGGATACAACAGGTATGAAGTTTTGAGGGGTACTTGGAAAGGAATTATGGTGCCCGGACTTACTTTCGGAAATGCAGTTTTGTGCCTAAAATCAGAGGTACAGTCGACATTAGAAATAAATCAGAGAGCCGTTGGACGATTAGCACTAGGTGCCCACGGCAAAACCACAAATGAGGCGGTACAGGGAGATATGGGCTGGGCATCTTTCGAAGTACGGGAAGCTCAGAGTAAAATATTATATGAGGAACGCCTGAGGGAATTGGACAGTAACAGATGGGCAGCTAAAGTATTTAAATACTTGTACTTAAAAAGCGTTGACTCACAATGGAGGAAAAGAACTAGGAAACTAACTAGTACGTATGCTAGTCACAAGGACGGAAAAATAAAGAGCATTAAGCAACAGGTGAAAAACACAGAAGGCAAAAATTGGATAAATTCGATGGAGAAGAAAGAGAGTGTGGAATTATACCGAAAGTGGAATATTGCAGATCAGGAAGGAAGCTTTCTTTGACAACTCAAGAGGCAGTGCCCTAGTTTTTGAAGCTAGATCAGGGTGCCTTAGAACACGCAGCTACAAAAAGAAATTTAACAATGAAGATGACGCATGTGCTGTATGTGGTAACTCCAGTGAAACAATTGACCATATTATACTCGAAAGTAATGGTATCCATCCGGAAGTTGATGCAGGTGCAGTAACTGTTCCTGAAGCTCTGGGGTTTAGAGATACCAGTGGCCGGGTGAATAAACCGGCGGTGGAAACTAGCAAAAAACGGCTGGAAGATTGGTGGCTTAAAAGCAGAGAAGTGACAATGTTAGTAATGTAGGAGCAAAATTTAATAAATAGAATGATGGTTTAGTTAACCATTCTAAATCAATAATTAAGATATATGGAGAAAAATGAGCATGATAGCTACTGCTACCACCCCGTTTTAAAGGGGACGCTCCTATATTCCATCCATCCATCCACTCCATATTATACGAGTTGCTTCGAGGAATTGACCACATTATACTCGAATGTATTGGTATGCATCCGGAAGTCGATGTAGGCGCGATCACTCTTCCTGAAGCTCTGAGGTTTAGAGATACCAGTGGCCGGGTGAATAAAGCGGCGGTTGAAGCAGGCAAAAAACGGCTGGAAGATTGGTGGCTTAAAAGCAGAAACGTCACATAATGTCAGTAATGTAGGAACAAAAATTTATTAAAAGAACGATGGTATAGTTAACCAACTTAAAACAATAATTAAGATATATGGAGAAAAACGAGCATGATAGCTACGGCTACCACCCCGTTTCAATAGGGACGCTCTTATATTTCATCCATTCATCCATCCATCCATCCACGCAACCCCCCTCCCCGCTTCTATTGTTTTCCCCTCTCTGGGGAATCATGTTTTTTAGTTCATTCTCTATATTGTTACAAGCCACACTCCGTTGTAGCCACAACAGTTGGCCGTCAGGGACACACTCAGGGATACACTAGCAGGACAACCACAGCTTAGCGACAGAGCGTCGCCTACTCGAGTGCTCCTACGGGATATGATTTGGTAATAAGCTTCCGCCTGCGTGGGCTGGCGTCCGCACAAGTGTTACGTCTCTTTCTATATTGCCTTTTGATCGAGGATTCGACCGGCGGTCGTCGCTACGACTCCTGCGGTGCAGCTCCTGATTGAGCTTTGGCTGTCACTACGTATTTTGCGTCGTCTGAGAAAGAGCCAGAGCTATTGCAGCCTCTTTCACTGTCTGCACCAATCTTGTTTTTATAGAGACTGCTGTAACCGTCTCTCGCTTGCCATTACTTAGACTGCATTCATTTTTCCTTTGCCGCAATATGCAGGGTGTACATATGCAATTCTACCTGAAATTTCTACCCCGAATCTCCGAGTCTGTGTCTATGCCCTTTTCTCGCTTCTTTGCTTATTATAGTAGGGTGCATGTTCTTTGGTAATGGGGGATATGGATCCGTTTCCGGTCCTCCCCTCTCATTTCCTCTGTATTGTCCCATATTTCTTTCGGTTGTATACCAATTTCCCTCAATATGTTCCTTCCACCTTTAGTTTTCTCTAGCCCTTTTGTTGTGTACCTAGTGTTGCCTCAATTATTTCATCTAATGTGTTGTGTATTCCCAGAATCACAAGCCTGTCCGTGGAGGCACTTTCCAGGAGGTGTAGTGCTCTTTTAATGAATTTTCTGATCATGCTATCGATTCTAACCTTTTCGGCCTTCATCAGGTCTAAGTATGGCATGGCATGCCCGACCCTCCTTATTACGAATGCTCGTATGAGCCTTAGTAGGTTATTTTCCTTAAGATGTCTTTTTTTATTGGCTATTCTCCTTATAAAACTTGTCGTTTGTATAACCTGTCCTACCAGTTCCTTTATAGTTTATATGTTGTATCCGTCTATTTGCGGGGCCATTCCTAGCACCCTAATTTGCCCGACTTTCGGGACCGCTTGTGCCTGCACTTCTATATTTACGTCGGCTTGTTCTTTTGGCCTAGGTGTTTTCGATTTTATATAAACAACTCCGATTTTTCCGAAAAACATTACTTGCCCCTCTCTTTTGCATATTGCATAGTGTTGTTTGGCGCCTCTTGCAATTTGTACTTGATTTCAGCATCGCCACGTTTGTAGCTGTTGCCACCAGAGTTGTATCTGTTGTAGGCCGTTATTGCACCCGCCACTGCTTCGGTGGTGGACGACGGCTGTTGCGACGCGCGTCTTTCCCTTCCTTTTCTTTTTCTTTCTTTCTTCTCTATTTTCTTTTCTGTCCGCACGAGGCAGCGGAGGTGGCTCAGCTACAGAGCCAGTTACAGGCCCGTGCATTTTCTTTTCATTCTTCCTACAATCACAATAACAACAACGATCCACCGCTGTATAATGACTTTCGCCTCAATGCATTTTTGTGGTCCAAAGGTCCCTCGATAATGTTTTTACAGCGCTGCTCTTTGGCGCCCGTTCCTGGGTTTGGCATCATCGTCGCCGTCGACACTGTAACTCGAAACCAGCTCTACTTTCCCTCCCACCTTCTTTCCTTGCATTACGGCGCGATTCAGGTATCCAGAGAATTATATATGACAGGTACTGCGCCTTTCCTTTTTGTGAACCGATTATGAAAGGCATGCTTCAGAGCTCAAGTGGAACACGTGACCACACATAGTACACACTGTAAAGATAATTCATGAATAATGCGAGGGCCCACACCGAACTGCAGAGTAACATGTGCAGTAATCGAGAATTCACACACTCACAGAGAAAACCATCATATTTTGATGTAGCTTGCGTATATACAGCTAGTTTGATAGTCTAGATCTCTAACCGATCGTCTCTCCACTTTCGAGAAAGGCCTGGTCCGAATCTAGCCGGCCTGCACTTTACTTTAAAACAAACGGCTAGACATTTGACGAGATGCTTGCTAACTTTGGTTACAACGTTTTCAAATCAGTTTAAGGTATTTGCGAAGGTTCATTCTTCTCTTCTGCTGCTATTGGCATTAATGCGTTCGCCGTAACTTTCCTATGGGCCCACGCGCTGCCTCCCTCCGATAAATTAATGGATTTTCTCGCGATAAATTAATTGATTTCTTCATTTCTCCAACCACAAAGCTTCCTTCATGACAGTCAAGAACTGTTAGTGGAGTGTTTCTTGAAGGAGTATGTGGTAAAAATAAAATAGATGTCTGTAATTGTGCATACATGCCTTGCTTGAAATTTTTGCCTCAATCTATTGAAAAAGGTGAAACAGCTGATGAGCTGCTCTCAAATTTCGCATTAGGAAATAACGTAATCGTCGGCATATTTTTTTTCTTCTTTTTCGTCTTGTTTGCTGAGCTCGTTAGTTGTTATCTGTAGTTATTTGTCTAGTCCTAGGTTTCTGCACAAAAATATCTGTTCCTAGTTTGACCGCGGTCCGGTCGTGCGGTTGTTTGATCCCACCAAATAAGCCCTTCAATAGGTAACCTCCTCAAACTGTGAAAGTTACTTATCAAAACTAAACTCAATGCCCGTTCCTTTTGTAGTTGACAAGGGGTACGAGAATGTTTATATGAATATTTATATTGCTAAGATCACTAGTAGAATGTGAAAACGTGCACGGAGTATTACTCAATGCAGCTGAAATATGCATCACAAATGCGTGTAAAATTTTATTACGTAACAGTTTCAAGCCTCTCTTGACCATCACCGTCAAGAAGTTCTGTGATTTCTTGGCCCGAGTAGAGTGCAGTAGCCTGGGCCAGGTCGGCATTGTCGTTCTCATGTTCCGAGCAACCCTTCGTGTCTTTCCTCTTCCTTGCGTCATTGCACTGTTCAAATAAAAAAATTATAAGTAATTGCACAGAGTAAATTTGTGGCACGCATTGAATGTACTATGGTGTATTAAATCCTATACTATCAGCAGCAGCAAAACGTCTTTGCGAAGCAATTACTAATTCCCATCCACATGCTTCTCTAAGCAGACTGTGGTCACGTGATCGATTCTTGGAGCAGAATATATATTTCTTTTCGTTTCGCAGTTTTTATAAAAGCTCTCTGTTGCAAAAAAAAACAAAGAAAGCTCTGTGTTGCATTAGTATAGGTGTATTTTGGTGGATGGTAATGAGACACTTCTCCCTTTCGGCGTATCACTTCAGCTTGCCTTTTTCCATAAAACGTTGGACTCAAAATTTAACCAGTGATTACACCTGCATGCAGTGCAGGCTTTTTAGAAGGATATTGGGAGGATGTAAAATACCTACTGTTGAAGTATGAAGCAGGTTTTCCCTCATGACGGAAAGCATGAATATTATGTGCGTGTTTGAGGAACAGACATGAATGGCAGTTCTATCAATCAGCGGCTTTCGACGACTGTGAGAAATCTTCTAAATGACCGTTTTTGGAATAGCCTAATAATATAGTTTTCAGTCATTCGGCTTGATCAAAAGAATAAATGAACTCTGCAGTTTCTCATCCGTTATCAACAGGTTTCATAACTGTCGGTTACATATCGAAATTCACTCGGGCATTATACTGCGTCTCGCAGCGTTCAGCAGTGAGAAAGTAGCTTTTTTAGTTGATATAAAATATATGCCACCAACGTAACAAATCTATAGCCCTTCACGACTATAGCTGTGTTATTTCCAAGCGAACATTTCGCGAAGACAGTTAAGCTCGCCTATATGCACTGAAGGCGAATGCGTAAATATTGCACCGAGAATACTATTGATGCGGCCATGACCCGAACGATATCCATATTCCACTCCTCTTGTTCCGAGGCCGCCGAAGCGTAATTAGCGTGGCGCAGTTGATAGCGTGTTTAGGTGGCAACTCGAGGACCTGGGGTCGAATACCGCATATAACCTTAAATTGGTTTATACTATTGTAAATAATTTATTAGGCTGAATTATTTGGGACAAGTGCACGTATGAAATTCGCATTGCTTGTTGTGTTCAAGCCGCTTTATCGCACGCCTGACATCATGCTTCGTAGGAGTGTCGTGAGATGTTTGAATTTCCCGCGCGATATCGTTTGTTTAGAACATCGCTTTTTGGGTGCAGGGGTTTTGTCGTCGATGTGCCATACAATAATTTCTCATTAAAATTACCGAGACAGCCGTTCTAGCGTTTATGTACAACTTTGCTACTCTGACAAAAAGATGTTCACCATGGCCAATAAAAATTTACGCGAGAAAACTCCTAATGTTTAGGATTATCGCATATAGCATAATATTTGCTAAATATTTACAGAAGGAATACCACCTGTGTTGAGTATGCCTCGGGGAGCAAAACTCTGGTAGTCGCATTTTAGATGTAGCCAAGTGGGGCATGTATTCATGAAAAAAATAACGTAGTACATGGAAATTTGACGCTTTGAAGCGTCGTGTGCAGGTCACATATGCTGCAACATGTCCTCCAGCAAAATTAACGCCACGCTTGGAGGATCTCTTGCATACACTTATATTGTGTGGTAAATTCTGAAGCAAAATATTACAAATCCATTCAAGGGAACGCACCGGAAAGCCGAGAGATACATATTGTCGTTTTATACATGTCATCATTGCGTACTAGCAATGAGTTGCATCCTGAACCTTCTGCTTCTTGCCATTAGCGGAAAGTTCGTCTCGTTATTATTCTGTCATGCGTTAAAGCACAGCTTCCACTCATTCTCTTGTAATCGTTTGTTCAATGTGACTGATTATTGAGCTTGCCTGATATTATGGTGGTTCATTATACCTTAGATGAAGCCAGGTTCCTGTGGTAAGTGTTTACAATGTTACTTCAAGTTAATGTTGGCTGTCTTAGCAGTAAGAAAGCCGCTTGTAATAGAGGCAAAATCATCGGTCATGCTGTGTCCACAGCTTTTCGCCTTACCACCTCCACCATATTTGATGGAAATCATCAAAAGCTATATAGGAAACGGTCCAGACACGAAAGGCTATAAGGACTCTTCGATTTAACTGTTAAAACATTCAATTCAGAACACTTACTTGGAGTATTCTTCGGAAGAAATTGAAGCGGAGCCAAAAGCAGAGAAAAAGGGGGCTGATAAGGCGCAAATTGTTTCTCGACTTCGGCACGCCATCTAATCAAGAGAAAATGAATGAACAAATTTCAACAATCATCTAGATAACGTAGATACTTTGTGCAAAATATAATCATAATATTTCGCGCATTCGTCTTCACGCAAACACACCTAATGCATTAGTAACAATATATTTTCTTTCTGAGAATACCATAAGACGTTTAGGAGAGAAACTTTAAAATACACATTTACTAATCGTTTCCTTATTGCCAAAATTACATGGTTGTGCCGAGCATGAGTCACCGAAAGAAAAAAAAAAAGCAATCAGTGAATCGCAAAAAGGAATGTGCATAAGGTATTTGAAACATTATTGGGGGGTTTTATTATAAAAACGAGCTCACTGTAAAAACTCACTCTCTAAAGAAAATAAAAATATAGACAATCTCTTCCTACATTTTTTGAAGCATCTAGGCAAGATTGCGCTAAGTGAGGTTTCTAGATCTCACCATTTAGCATATTTCGATGTATGTAGAGGACTCTTATTCATCTTGATTTCGAACAGTTACAAAGCTTTGAATAAACATTAAGCTGATCGGGATCCACACATACTATGTATTTTTTATTCTGCTATAGTTATGCAATTATTATTAAGGCTAGTATTCAACTTAGGCTATCCCGCTCGAATCATGACGTTCAATCGTTTTTATCCGCTGTAAAATTTGCATAGTGTTTGTATATTCAACGACCACACGTAGGCAATATAAACTTTATACTTACCCATAGCAAGGCTTAGCGTCGTACCCAGGAAAATTGTCAGCAGAGCGCCAATCGAGGAGATCCAAAGGAAGGACAACCGGTAAAGGGGAAACACGTATTCGCTGCAAGATAAAAGGCAAGAAGCCGGAAATACTTTTTCATGGCTCTGGAGTCACAGGAATCTCTTACTCTTTTCTCTTTGAAGGGCTTTTATTCTGTAGGGGGAAGCTACGTAAAAAGGGAATACTTTAGTGTAGAGCGCAGTTTCTGTATATGTTATATGACGCCCAGGGAAAAGTCAGACAGGCCGTAAATTAAAAGTTACCTTTCCCTTAAATAATCCCGTATTGCCCAAGTAGAATTTTGAAATATTAACTTCTACAAAGTTAACTGCAAAACGGAGGATTGTTGGGTAATTATTTGGTTCATGATCTGGTATAGCACAGAGGATTTAACTCACCGCTCACATGTTTCACATATGCGAAGCTAAAATGAAGGGAATTGAATTGATGTTGGCGTCTATTGATATGGTATGTGGGGAACAATCTCCCATCGTTACCTTTAAAGTCGGCTATCCCCCGCGGTAGTTGCTCTAGCTATCGCGAAATGGCGCCAGCATTGGTGGTTAACATTAACTATCGAGAGATGGCGCCAGCGTGGCTGCAGCCGGAGAGCCACGGAAGGCGTCATCCCTGCACACGGGTGAAAACCAAGCTCTCTCCGCCATCGGGAAGGTGGAGGGGCTGAAGGGTGGCTGTTCCTGGCTCTACGGGACTGGGACTAGTATGTCAACGCCGCTTGTGGCGGAGGCTAGCCTGCCACGGAATTTTTATCTGTTGTAGGCAGTCATTGTACCCGCCACCGCTTTAGGTGGTGAACGACGGCTGTTGCAGCGCGCGGCTTTCTTTCCCTCTTCTTTTTCTTTCTTCTCTACTTTCTCTCTTCTGTGCGCACGAGGCAGCGGAAGTGGCTCAGCAACAGAGCCAGTAGCAGGCCTGTGCGTTTTCGTTTCCTTCTTCCTAGAGCCACAACAACAACATCGGGAACTCGACGCGAACGGAAGCCCCCTCGCGGCACCCAGCATTAGCCGGCGAGGCGAAACCTTGCGTGACTTTTCCCGCCTTGTCATCCTGTCCGGCCTCAGAGTATATCCCCTACTTGAGCGTTAGCGTACATTCGCCCGTAGCCCTGCTGGTGAATCGGACGGCCTAAATTAATTAGCGTGTTCTGTTGCTAGCTGCCGTTGTTAATTATTGCAGCAATAAATGCCTGTTTGTTGTCAGCACGGGTTGTTCTTTTGTTCCGAAGAGCACGGCTCGCAGTGGTCGGCGTGCATTCGGCAGCGCATGTGATAACTGGGTGGGGTAAGCGGTTTGTTACTATAAGCCGTGATTAGGCGGGGAAAGCTCATTTATTGACCTGTCACAACCCCGCAGCCAACAAGTCCTAATTTTTGATGCGGCAATTTAATTGCACAGACAAACCCTCGACTAGCACTGTCTGACAGAGAGCATTCAAATACTTGTAAAATTCCTGTCGGCGAAAACATTTCGATGTCGCGGTCATTGCATGCGGTAGCCACAGCAACTAAACAGCTAAAATCATGGTGCGTGTTGGACAAGGTGAACGGTGCCTCCGCGTGTATATCACAACCTTGAGTTTCAATGTCGATCCGAAACATATGGCTCGATCGATGCCTTATAAACAGTGCATATGTTTGATCGATTGGCGGTGGTTGATAGTTTGATTGATTGACTGTAGGGTGTCTCGTGAATGAAACAGGCCTGGGTTACACTAATATCGTGTGTGTGCTGCTGAATAAATACGATCATCTGTGGCTGCTACAAGTGCGACAGGTTTGTCTGGCAATGTACCAGATGCATGTAATACTGCGATGGCTTCGTTTGAGGATGCTTCTTGTCGTTACGGTGCTGCTCCACGGGACCAGGTAGAAGTCGCAAGAAGGATGCGGATAATGCAGTGAAGAACACTCGATATGAGAAGCTAGACGGTTGAAAGGAAGGCGGCATGCCGAGGTACGAGCGTCAAAAATAAAAGCGAATCCCCGTAACAGGTGCGGTGGAAGCTGAGGTGGAGCATCAGCAACCTGCCGGTGATCATAAGCGGTCATTAAAACTATATTAATTCTGAGCTTAAACGTGTACATCCGTTAATTATAGGCAAATAATCTGGTATGATCAAAGTATCATTGAAGTGGGAAGAAATGAACAACAAGAGCGCAATCTCTTACGTCTCCTTTTAGAGCGAAACTTAAGCGTTCTCTAGTGTTTGCATCAAAAACGGCGATACCAATTGACATCAAACTGTATTTTTGTCTCCGTCGGACGTTTTATTAGGTTGACGTTTGTGTGCGTTTGGTTACTTAAGACCGCTATTCTGCTCCCAGCCATCATCAAAGGTACCTCTCCATATTGACACAAGTTTAAATCGCGCCAGGAAAAAAAAAAAAAAAAAACATGTGGCACTTTATGCATTTCCATGCTAATTTCCTTGCCATTTTCTATCCGAACGAACTTCATCATTTACAAGAAAATTCATATGATTTTATTTATTTCAGTATAATCGTATGGAGCGCCCATCAGATATAATAGTGAAATTGTGTCATATTCTCGCAGATCTTCTGTGATGACAACAACGAGTGCTGAATTCATGCATTTCTATCTTAAATACGTATGGCAAATTAGGTCTGGTTGTGCCTATGCTTATACCGTACACCACAATCCATGGACGCGAGACCAACTCCCGGTCGCGGCGGTCGCTTTTCGACGGAGGTGAGAAGCAAGGCGCACGTAAGTTGTGAGAAGTCAGTGCTCCATAAAGAGCCCTTGCGTTGTCGAGGTTTTCAGAGCCCTCCACTACAGCGTCGCCCGAAGTCACATTGGGACGTCAAACACTAAACCACACAGCCACACATTTTTCTGGGCGTGCAAAAAAAAAAAAAAACGTTTAACTTCATCCCTTTTAACAGGGCTGCAACAGGAGACAGAGAACAAGAATAGACAAAAGGAGAACCGCCACTAACAACTGAAAGTTGATTGAAGCGTACATGGGTAATATATAATCTGATATGAGCTCCAGAAGTGCTTGCGCTACCCCTTCACGCTAAAGCAACAAAACATTCTACTATTAATCCAATTATAAAACTTCCCAATCATGGATGATTACTGACGGCGAGCTTACGCACGTGTCTTACGAGCATGTTTAATTTGTGCGCTAAAAACTAAAAATTGTTTTTCAGTGTCCCTGTGTGCCACTTAGTGATTTTGAATATGCCAAAAACTTGCTTCATAAAATCAAAACGACGCCATTCTGATAATAATAGACAGGAGGTGATCACTTCAATGCTTGACTCATTGCCAAAGCATGTATTTCATGTTCTACTTAAATTGTACAGTGCAATGTGACTGATATGAGGGCACCAGGACATGATCTTCATTGATTAACTGGTTCAGAATAATGATCACTGTACTGCTACTGCTCAAAATTAAGTGGAGCATTCGAGTCCTTTTTGTTTGTTTCGCAGTTTTTAAAGGTTGCATAGCGAGGAAGAGACAAACCTGCTGGAAAGAGAGGCTTGAGCAGAGGAGAGCGCACCCGTGAAGTTTTGGGTCGCGTTCGGTTCCAGAGGGCATCTCTCCAATGTTCCACTTAAGAGCGGCGGTATGGCGACATGGGACAGGCTGCGGCCGATCGCGTGCCACAGCTGGAGTCCGCAAACCAACAAGCATGCCCACGCTGCACCCTGCGCATGACACCATCGTAGATGCTCAAACCAAGCAGTTCAATCTAAGCTGCAGCGAGCTGGGCTTGCAATGCCACGCCTAGGATGAGCTCTTCTGTTCTTATACAAATGCTGACTATTAAAACCTAAAGAACGGCAGAATTGGCAGTGAGCAAGCAAAATGAACAATGATGCGTAACGCTGCACGTTTGTATAATCTGATCAGGCAGTTGTGTCGCTTAGCCGGGAAATCACAACAGGCTTTGAAAAGTGTCAAATTTCCCCAAATGGCATCCATTGGGCAATATTTATAAAAGGCCCTCGATGCTTACTTGGGTAGAAGGGTTAATAAGCATAAAAAGCGCTGAAATCAAAAGGAACAGAGTAAAACTGTGTGTAATGTGAGGAGCCCAATTGCGCGCCTTTGTACTTGCTAACAGATCGAAGACAGTATGTTTAAATGTGGTGAGAAGCGAAAACCGTTATTTTGCAGTGCATAAATGTATTGGAGCTCAAAATGGCTTCAATAGATGCGTGCATTTCGTTTCTTCTGTTTTGTGTGGCCTTTGAATGACCATCGAGTATGTCAGGTTTCATTGACGTGCAACTAAGCGCTGGCTCACAGACACTTTTCGCCAGTGAAGTAAAACCACAGCATCATCTTATTTACAAAGGTGTCCTCGCCTTCGGCTATTCGCAACGTTTAACGTTTTTTGAGAACTAGTCACATTACGTTCTATTACGTTTTCTTCACGCGGACTCAATTGAGTACTCTGCAGGCCATCCTATGAGAGCCTCAACAAGGCTGCTTTAAATCTCCCTATTTCCACTACTAACACTAAGCAGTTTCAGACGGGCTTGTTTCTTCTCCGCACTGCTTTTCATTATTCGCCGTTACTAGGCTTGCCCGGCCTTTCCGGCCTTACTCGCTATGGTGTATGGTTGCTAGCTCCTGTTAACTGCTACATCTTGCAATCCCGTTCTTGCAGAAAACCTTGGTTCCATGCACGGTAAGATTCGTTTCGAAAAATAAAATTATTGAATTACGTTACTAATTATTTTACTGAAGATGGCAAATATTTTTCAGTTCCTTTATCAATACGGGTACCAAGAATAATGGTATTACAGTACAACTACTTTAGTTGAGCAATGCAAATACTCCTAATTACTTTCTAGTTTTTTTCTAGGAAAAACCCAAGCAAAGCTAGAAAAACAGAACAAAAGCTCGCTCCAGACTCGACGCACAAAATCCTCCGTCTCCCCGCCAGATTCTGTCCCAGATAACTATATCCTCGCTTTTTCCTGCAGCACACTCTACTAAAAGGCAAGACAACAGCAACAAAACAACAAAAATCGAGACATCGTCAAGAGCTCTAAACTTTCATTGCACTCAAGACCGACACCAGTGGAGAATCCAGCGTATTGCTTACCTAGAGCTGTCACGAGTCAGTTCTAAGGCTATTTATTGCTTCCGTGGTCTGTTGATAGACCAGTGGGGCACGTAAAGAAAAGTAATTTGCAAAATTAAATAATTTCGTTGCAAAATTACTGTTCTAAAGTAATACATTACATTACTAAATTACCACGTCGGGAAAAAATTTATTACATTAGAAATTACCACTAAAAGTAATTAAAGTACAGGAGTATCAATACTGTGATTCAAATAATGCCATGTATGGTTCGTATCACTCAACTTCCGTCCTATATGTTCCCCTTCTGCTATTCCGGTCTACGTTAAGCGGCTGCGGATGATCGGTTACGGCTATGCTACGCAGAGAGTGGCATTTGTGGATGACTTCTAGGCTTCTCTAGAATACTGTGGCTACGTTCTGCACCATCCCCATTTAATAGCCCATGAAACGCACCTCAGAAGTTTTTCATGGCATTTTACACTAATGAGTCAAAAGCACAAGCCTATGTCTGAAGCGCTGTAATTGAAAACGAAATGGAAAGGAAATATGTCCGCAAAATTATGCAACAGTTTCCACAGCTGCCAACTATGTTGTTGTATAAAAACATTGCAAGTGAAAATACCAGAAACACTGTCATTTATACCGACTCCGAGTACACTTTCCCCACTAAACTGTAACAATGCTGTCAACCCCTAATGGGAGCTATCATATACACCCTGGGAATGATCACGGCTGAAAGCTTATTATAATATCCCTTGGGTCCCCAAGCCACGTTGAGATTTACAGTAATGAGAGGGCAGATGCATGCGCTTTCCGGCTGAGAATGATGAATTTAAAACATATAAACATGCACTGTAAACTGAGAAAAAATGGCAGGCTGCTTGGGAAAAAGAAACAAACAACAAACTTTATTCTGTAAAACACATTTTAGGAGAATAGAAATCATGTCGACATCGGGAACGTTTTTTCCAAGTAATTTACGCCCTCTGTGTATAGGACACACACATACACGCATCACCCATAGTTTCCTGCTAACAAAAAAATGAAAAGCCTGTGTGTGAAATGTTTGGTGATGAGTTCACAGGTTAATGACGTTTTAATCTCATGCTGACATCGTGAGCAAGTTAGGAAAATATTTTGCTAGATTTACAAGGAAACATCCCGTTTCATCCAGCATGGCTTTTAGGCAAACAAGCACTTGTCACTTTTACCCTTGTTCACATGGTTGTGAAGAAGGCTAATGTTTGAAATAAAATTTAAATATCTGCCTTACGCTCTCTTTTTTTCCTCCTCCTCCTCCTCCTCTTCCTCCTTAGTATCATAACTCTAGGCACATAACATAGCAAATAATTTAACCGTGTCTTAGAGGCACAATAGCCACATTCTTTTACGCACAAAAAGAAACATAGCTAAGCACCCCACCAACCCACAGCTTCACCCCTGTACGCATTGTTACTCAGCATCCTTGCCATTTTTTGCCCTCCAGTCATTTGCACCCCTTTTCCCTGTTCGGATGTATACATAGTCAATCACACTTGCCTGAAGTGCTCGAGCTATATCCCGCGCATCACACTAGGCCCTGTATTAGTGTAGTTACTTAATAAGAGACAAGGACTGTTCGCACGACTTTCCAGTTGCGATAAAGCGCAAGTATTAACAGTAAAAGTTAGTATATATTTTGGATTGTCACCTTTTTTGAACATGAAGCAATGTTCGAGCTCTCTAGAGGGATGTGTTCGACTCTGTACACACCCTACTCAAACTCACAAGGTACTCTCTGCCAAATAAAGAAGACCACGCAAAACCCTTCATTTTAATGAGCAGTCTTCACAATATAGCCTTCCTACCTCTTCTTCCGTTAATTTCCTGGGCACATCAATCTAACGACAATAAGTTGTCCCAACAGCTTGTTCACAATACTCTTAATCAGACACCTTTTAGCTCTTGGTCCAACTTCTAGTAGGATAATTGGAGACACTGCACGTACCACGCCACCAAGGGGATGTTCCTGTCTTAGCCTGCATCTATATCAACCCCATCAACCATTGCTCATAGTAACGGAGGCTCGCCTTCTGCACATCTAAATGCATGCGCTCATTTAACCCGCACGCCTCTGCCCGTTATAGCGCTGTAGATCCGACCCATCCTACCTGATTGTCTCTCCATTCGTGCGAACCTACCCGATTGCCTCTTTTACCGAGTGGCTGCTCAGTAGTCGAGCTCTAATAACTCCCTTTCCACAAACCACTGGCTCGACTCGTTTGAAGCTGAGAAGCAAGAACTGTACCGGACCTTTGCCAATGCAGCCAACATGTTCGACTGATTATTTGCAGAAAGTCTTCTATTACTACTACAACATCGCATTAGGTTAGGAAAATAATTTGTTAGAGGTACATACCCATTTAACAGATTCCATTGTGGTAATTGGGAGCAGACTTTGGAGAATTGTATGCTAATGTTAAGCCAATCATTTCTTCAGAAAATTGAGGGAAATTGTAGTATTCGTTCAGTGGTGGCTGTTGACATGTTCATGCATAGATTTTTGCAGCAACACTGTGAAATTTGTTCTATGGAATGGGTAATATCGGAGATTGGCTTTATTGGCAGATGTGGCGCTGTGACTAAACAAGCAAATAATACGCTCTAGATATTGAGCAGCTGAGGCGCCCAGAAACATAAAGAAGGCTTAATGAAAGCCATTGTGAGGCACACCATTTCGAGGTGTTGTTGAGGGCGAAACTCAACCGAATATGAGATCTGGAGGTAAATAGTATTATTTCTTCACTTTCCATGAGCCTAAGAATATTGTTTAAGATTTCTTGCATCTAGGACATGGATGCAGGATTGTATAACGATGCTGCGAATCATTCGTTTGCACGGATGTGGCCCGAAAGTATACAAGGCCTATATTCAAAACTATGTTAGAAGGCAAAAAGTAAGGGATACAAGCTCTTCCCTAAGTATATGACGGGACTCTGGTTTGTAGTCATCTGGGGTGCTTCACCAATAATCTGGTAGATGCCACAATATACATTCAAACGCCTTCCTTCTCGAGGAGCGCACTACTCCAGGAGCATCGGCCTGGACTAGTGCGTATAACAGGCAGCTCAAGGATCATCACAACAAGAGTTTTTAATATTTTTAGGCATTATTCATTTAATTTACATCATCGAAGACTTGTAGCGACCTTCTTTTGAAATCGCATGTCATATTTTGTCCATACTCTACAGCACATGGCCTAAACTGGTACGATTGCAGCATCGAGTCGAGGACACCACCTTGTCCGCTCAACCTAACGCTCGCTCGTGAGAAGTGACTGAATTCTGACCTCAGCGTTAGCGGTCGTATCACTAACAACCTTGTGTGGCTACATGCCGATGACGCTAGCCACAGCCACTGAGGTATTTCGATCAAGAATACTGGAGGTTATCGCTTTCCATACGTATTGGTATTCTCTAATCTATTTCTTGTATCGGAAATGGGTATTGCATGCAATGAGGATTCGTTGGTGGGATTTGATTCCACAACAAGAGTTAGTAGCTTACAAGTGCTTTAGTTAACGTGATATACTCCTACAAACCACGGTATCCACTTTGAAGCGACCAGATGCTGAGGCTGCGTAGGGCCAATTCTTACAATGTAATATTCTCAGGAACGCCCAGTAACTGAACACAAAAATGAAGTTTTCTGCACGGGCTTTTGACGTTCTGTTTGCTTTCCCCTCGAATCTTGACGTGTAAAATAATGCTAGTAAAATTATTTAAAAGTAATAACGGCTATAACATAAGTGGCACTGATTCAAGTTTGCACAAACAAACGCGATTCGCATATGAAGCATGAAGGCCTTCTTCGCAAAATGGCATAAGGAACTGTACAAATGTTGTTTTCTCCGAGTGAACAAAAATACAGTATTATGTAGTTACACATACGCTCCTGCTAAATGTACTCGCACTATGTGCGCAGGAGCAAATGCACCAGCTTTAGTTAAGACCGCCTTAGGTTTCGGAAGATGCGGTGAAATTTTATTCTGCAAATAGGGTACAGCAGTAGGTATATGCACTTTTTTGGTGAAAATTTAAGTACATTTAAATATATTTCGTGGGTTAAAAATAGAGCAGAAATATGTGTAGGTACAAACATTGTGCTACCGCAGACACAAAATGGCACAGAACCAATTTTATTATACAGTTGAATAACTAAAATCCAAAAATTAACTTTTTAGGCCACCATAAGGTGTTTAGTCCCAAGGGGATTTCGTAGCGGAAAATTGTACAATACGATTTCTGTTTTTGGAACTAAGGAAGACTCATTTCCTGCAGTTGTGCAGAGCGAGAAATTCCGAGTCTTTTTTTCGTACGAGATAAAATCTCAAGGCAACACACACGTAGCAAGTTTGTTATGAAGCGACATCCGGTGATGACCCGAGTAGTGGCTACCGCGTTCAGTTACAAACTGCAAGCGGTATTGCGGCAGGTCTTGTACAATATGGTCCACTGTTAAGGGTAACTTAAAACAACGTGGCGGCGGGTTTTACAAAGCACCCCCGAGATAGCCGACGACAAATGATCATCAAGGTTCAGGCGCTGTAAGCACGGCCGGCTGCTCTTCTTGAGCATGCACATCTTGCCGTTCATTCTCGCCATTTGTCAGCGGCAGTGCTTTGCGAGGTGATTAGGGCACGCAATGACACGTTCCCTTTAACAGTGGACCGAACTGTACATTCGTTTGGCTATCAGCTTCGTGCAAGGGAAAGTGGTCGATTTCTTTTTTTTTTAAGAGCGACGGAGCAAAATAAAATGCTTAATTCGTCACAGCAGAATCGGCCGTTAGAATTTCGCACAGTTATCACTGCATCACGACGTCGAAGAACGCCCTTCTGTACAAAGTTTCCTGCGCTCAATTTCGACTTCTTACGTAAAAGGCGTCCCACGCACTCATATTGTAGAAGTTGGAGAAAGCATTTTCTCGTCGCTTCAAAAATTGATACGGCGTTGCCTTGTTCATGACTTCGAAATCTCATCTTGGAGCTAACCCCTCAATGAAGACAAGTTTGTTTTGTAACTTCTCTTTTAATAGTTGGATAATTATCGTACCTTGCAGCAAATTACTTACACTGCGGCGGAGCGTTTGTTTTCTATTGGTTTCCCAGTTTCACCCGTCCTCTTCAGTTCCGCCGGGGTGGCGTAGTGGTTACGGCGCTCGGCTACTGTTACTAAGGGGGCGGGATGGAATCCCGGGTCGGCGGCCACTTTTCGATGGTTGCGAAAAGCTAGGCGACTGAGTGCTGCGCGATGTCAGGGCACGGCAAAAACCCTACTCGGCTGAGCTTTCCGGAGTTCTTCACTAGCGCGCCTCTCATAGCCTGAGTCGCTTTAGAACGTTACACCCCACGAACCAAACCGACCTCTTCAAAGTTACGTTGTCTTCTCTGAAGCACGCTATAATAGACAATGAATCAAATATTTCGTGCAACTGCATTAGAAACCTCAAAAAGTTAAATAAAAAGTCTTCAGAATACCTATATTTCAAAACATTGTACTGCGGATTCAACCGGTTTTCTCTAACATTGCTCCTCCTAGAATGGTGACAAAATACACAAAAGAATATTCATTTCGCATTCTCATGCTAGGCTAGAATTTCCTAGATTTTCGTTAAAATAGATTTTCTGTCGTTTTTCTTTGTTGATTTTAGATCAATGAACCTTCTTTTAAACTAATGAATAAATAATATGTACTTTATATACTTCTAAGATGATGATCGTTTATAAGCTTAATTTGCCCTCCGCCGTCCTATATGAAAACGTGCAGAAACAAATAGTCAAAGAAGAGAAAAAAAGAAAGGTCGAAAATGTCATACAATTTTGCACAAATGTGCGCCCATTGTAATATCGTTAATTAAAGACAAGTGAAACTAATTGGCACCTTCGCATTGACCCAAGGTGACGAGATCGCAAGAAGAACCAGGCCCGCAAACGGTCCTGATGCCGACGCATACAGTGACACGAACGCCTGAAACAAAACGAAGTGCAGGTCTGAGGCCAGGTGGTTTCGCCCGAGGTACAAACATAACATTAGTGATTTATTGATGTTAGTCATACTAGCCGTGGCACATACATACCCTTGCCACAGTACCAATAGCTGGAGAGGCTACAGCGAACACCGTCATGATGGCTCCGCTAGCAAAGGCTGAAAGAAAATGTCCGTTTTATTTGCGCAATCCTTACGGATCCGCAGAAGTCTCACGGAAAGGATGACTCTGGATGCCTGTCAGCTGTTGCTTATAAATAAATGTAGATGTCAAGAGCAGGTTTACAAATTATCTTTGATAATTAATTAGGTCACATTTCGATGGGTATCACTTTGAACGGTACATCTACTCAATGCAAATATCGAGGAGGGGCGGACTACATTCGTTTAAAGTTCTGCTCAGCCTCAGTTCAAAACCTTCGGGTATTGCCATATCAAAACAAGTGCTATATTATTGTATAGCTTATCTCAAGTATAAAAGGGGATTATTCATTACGCGTAGCAATGGACGATAGTTTATCAGTTATGATTAAGATATCACTTTTCACCAATGAATCATGTATACGTTAGGTGCAGCATAACTGCACTGAAAATTGCAGGTTCTACTTCTTTTGCGTTTATTATTTGATATTTGCGTTACGATGTCCAGATGTCTGTTGTTAAGAGATGTCGACGAATCGAATATGATTTCAAACGCAAAATACTAAACTACGTTAAACCCTGCCAAACCAACCTATCTCTCGTCTAATTTGGTTCAACCATGCAAAGTTAAACCGCAGTCATTTTATCTTTGTTTTTTGCTCTCATGTTCCTGCCTCCCCATTGGCGTGGTTTAAATGTCGGTTAAATACTAATTCAATCATTTCCTGCTTCCTTTCATCCCAGTCCAAGCAACACCAGATGTGGCGCGTTAAGTTTCTTTCCTTTTACTTCGACACGGAGCTTCCCGGCCGTCCCTAGCGGTAGAAACTGGCGGCTATATTATTCCCCTAATTGACTCTCGGCGGCGAAAATGAATGAACGAGTTATATGTTTACCACCAACGCGTTAAACGGCTTCTGTTGAATCCCTAAATGACTTGTACTATGCATTCAAAGATTTCGCTGCAAAGTAGTAAATGGTTTTATTATAGAATAAAATAAAAATAATAAAGGAAGGAAAAATATTTTTTTTTTTGCCTGCCCTGGTATCTGCTTTCGAAATGAGCTGAAGCGCCTGAACTGAGTCGGCGGAATATAGAGGGATGCCAAGCAGACAGGTAGGAGAAATTAAAGAGGTGAGTGACAGGGAGAAAGGACAGTTTAGATTAAAAGGTAAGAAGTATAATACAATATTGTACATTCATGCTGTAAAAACTTCCGACTTGAGGTTTCGAAGATAGCTTTCGAATACATGCCGAATACCGAAAACTTTAATATGTAAGTATTTTTTTTTCCGACAGCGTTTTTCTTAATTTTGGTTGAGGCGACGGCTTTTGGTCCGAATCTGTTCTATGCGCTTCGAGTAGAAAGCAAACTGAAGACTGTTGTTATTACGCATGCTTCCGAATTTTCGCGGACGCAAGGTGAAAGGACTGTTATGCAGAAGATAAACTATTTAGGTAAAAATATAAGCATGCTTTTCATCGCTAGCACAAGGAATTTGGGTTGGATCAAGTGAGAAACATGAGATCGTAATATCTTTGTACTGTGACATTCAGTGCTCAGACAGATGTCACAATCCGTTTGTAGGGCCACCCCTACGTAACTGCGTAGGGTCTAATTGCAAATGTGTGCAGCTGAGACCCTTTCGTTCGAAAGTGGTCTATTGAAAGTTTAGTTTTGACATTCATATTCCCACTATCTATGTCGCTGACAGTGGTGCACTACCTTTTCAAACGCGACAAAGAACAGTTCTTCTGAAGCAGCCTTCGCCGTGAAATTCCCTGCTTACAAGAAGCTTATTTCCGAGAGAATCATCATCATCATCATCAGCCCGATTATGCCCACTGCAGGGCGAAGGCCTCTCCCATATTTCTCCACTTAATCCGGTTCTGTGCTAGCTGCATCCACTTGACCCCTGCGAACTTCTTAATCTCATCCGCCTACCTAACTTTCTGCCGCCCCCTGCTACGTTTTCCTTCCCTTGTAATCCAGTTTGTTACCCTAAGCGACCATCGGTTATTCTCTCTTCGCACTACATGTCCTGCCCATGCCAATTTCTTCTTAATTTCAACTAGAATGTCGGTAACTTGAGTTATTTCTCTGACCCACTCTGCACGCTTTCTATCTCTTAATGTTACCCCTACCATTTTTCGTTTCATAGCTCTCTGGGTTGTCCTCAACTTGAGTAGAATTCTCTTGGTTAGGCTCCACGTTTCAGCCCCATAGGTGAGTACAGGCAAGATGCAATTGTTGTATACTTTCCTCTTGAGCGATACCGGTAAGCTGCTAGTCATAATCTGCGAGTGCTTGCCAAATGCGCTCCATCCCAATCTTATTCTTCTTGCTATTTACTTTTCATGGTCCGGATCTGCGGTTACTACTTGTCCTAAGTAGACATATTCGCATACTACTTCCAGTATTTCGCTACCTAATGTAAACTGCTGTTCCTTCCTGAGGCTGTTGAACATTACCTTAATCTTCTGCATATTGATTTTCAAGCCTACCTTTCTACTTTTCCTGTCTAGGTCATCAATCAATCCGAGAAAATAAACACTGTTTTATAAACTTTGCGAACAAGATAATATTCTGTGTGAATAAAGTTTATTACAACCGTTGCCAAGCTAGGCCAAAAATAGTCTGTTTTCTAGCATTTTGCAATATGTAATTTGTCAGCGTAAATGCAGACCATTCAAATTTTTCTTCCAATTTGAGGCTTGGCGGGAGGATGGCCGATAACTCGAGGTGTTACGGTAGACATAATAGCCCATTTACTATCGTCTTTTCCTTAAGCGAAGTGTTTATTTTTGTTGGAATTAGTTTAACTGATGGCACGCACAGCATATATATATCTCTCGTACTTCATATAGACGCCTACATTTGTTATTAACATCATGGAGTTGGAAGCACAAACATCTATCCAAATCACTATCGCAAACTATTCTTCATCCTTGTTACATGGTAGATGTTAAATTGCAAGCGAAATAGACAAAACCCCGAACACTGCAAAAAGAACGGTTGATTCAAAGGTTTGATATAAAATCAAGTGCGTATTTTTTTTTTCGGCATGTTTCCGGCAAGGTTTCGAAGCCTCATCTTACATTTAAGGTAAGGCGACCACGATGGCTTTTCGGGCGAATGAGCTCCATACGCTCTCACATAAAACATTAAGCATATAAGAACATAAGTGGGCGAAATTTTATTTTGCAGTGAGCGAAAGCTCGGACGTGTTTTGAAACGGCTAGAGAAGCCGGTGTTATTCTTCTCAACTCACAATATACTTACCATTACGACTGTCTACACAAAAAAGCTATTGCTCTATGTCAGAAGCCTTATGAAGGAAAACTCGTGCATCTTTGAGTGCAAATGCATTATTGCCTCATCCTCATTCAGCTACACACACCCTCAATACCAATCCTCCAAATCTCGCGCAAACTAAGGTTGCTAAATATTAACACACTTATAACCCAACACCCTCATCCAATACCCTAAGTGAAATAGAAGTTTGATGTTTATTTACCTTCCTTACGAGAAGCAAGAGGACTAGGTCAATACGCTGCACGTGTAGCAGCTTCACGAGTCCCTAGCTCCAAACGTTGGCAGTGACCAGCGGACATCAATTACATGAGAATGTGATTTTAAACAACACAGGAATGTAAACAAGATATGAAAGATAATGTATCAAGCATAGCCAATATTAGAAATGTATTTTTTGTGTGTGATGCCAGGCATACGAAAGCAATCCTTTGATATATCTTTAATCCATAGTTCCTTTCCAAGTGCTCTCACATTTACTTTCCGTGCTTTCTTTATTTGCTTCCTTCAGTGTTATGCATGTCTGATCTGTACTCTTTTGATTTCAACATCCCGCTCTATTTCAATGCAGATTGTGCTTTTTATCTTCTGCAAATTTGCACAGAAGAGTGCAGACCTCCGCGATGTGCTGCTAGAAGTCTTTAGCTTGTTTGCCTTTGAGTCGCAGTCCGTGTACTGGCAAAACAAAAATAGATAAATAAACAAATAATAAGGTAAAACGGTATCTTTTAAGTGGATGGGTTGTCATACTTTATTAGGTCACCTAGTGTGGTGTTTATTCCCTGATATTTAAATGTGAAGGTGTATATGCAAGAAATACATTTCTTACCAAGCAAACGCATTACCAAGATAGCCTTTCGCTCGTCTATTTTAACGTAGGGTGATATAACGTCAACGTAGAATGTGGCGGCGTTAGAGTTGACAACCGACGACACTGTGCTGTGAAAAGAAAGAAAAGAAATATTGAAGGAAATTCAGTGTAGGCCTGAAAATAGAACGACACGAGCAAGGAGTGAAAATATTTGTTACATGTCTTGCAAAAGTCATTCTATAGGAGTTTGTATGAAACGATGCATGCTGGGTAATCCGCCATAGTGTTGTCGTTGGCAGCAGACGACGCAGCGGCACTGCCACACAGTCTCGTCTACACAGCCATGTGTTCATAGTGTGCCCAATTTTCGAGGCACGGCGTCGACGCAAACGTTCCTCAGAAATCTGCGGAAATTAAGTACGCACATAAGGGAAGCGCAAAAACAGCCACGATTTTGCTCGCTGGACCGTCGAAAACAAAGAATTAGGTCAATTCAGCCTGGCTGTGCTGCCCGTCGTCTGCTGTCAACAAAAAAACTTGCCGAATTACCCAGCATGCATCGTTTAATGTAAGCTTCCTATACCTGCAGCTGTGGAATGTTATTGACACGCATATACTGATTTTTTCACTTTTCTCAGTATATCAGGGAGGGCATTATTGCATGAATTCTTTTTCATCCAATTTCTGCTAGTAATAAATGTTTATCCCGCGAGCCTATCTCTTCAATCTGTCAAGGAACATACGCAATATGCATTTCAAATTAAGAACAAAAACGTAAATATAAGAATGCCATCTGTGATGGCCATGTCATGCGCGTAATAACTCAAATCCTGACACTATATGGCCCTCACAATATGATGCTCTTTACTTTAGTCTGCAAGTTGTTACCAAGTTAAATTATGCCTCGTGTCGTTGTGAACGTAAATACATGCCCGTGAACCTAACGTTAGCCAGGCTGCAACGTCCTGGCGTAATATGCAATCGACATTTCTCAGTCTTTGCCTCAATGATTAAAAAGCAGAAACTTAAATATTGTATGCTTTTAAAGGCGATATTGTTCATTAGACTTAAACTGATTCGCCAAACGAACAGAACAATGCGAACAGAACAAAGAGGCCACAGACTTTGAACATTTTTAGTGCGTACTGGCTAATAAGGGGAAATATTCTTTTTCGGTTTTTAAAGTTTTTTTTTCCTGTTATGTACGCTCCGGCGTCAGTGGAGTAAAACTGACAGCCCCTTACATCCATAAACTGCACCATACGTCTCAATCTAACCAATTGCCATACTGTCTTGTTAGGACTGTGAGTAACCTTCCAATTCATAGACGCACCTTATTGTTTAACAAAAAAAAAAAAACATATGGACCGCTTTTACCAATAACATATGGACCGCTCAGGCCACTTTGATAACTGTCATGTCCTGTAATTTATACAAACGCATTAATAATATCTTAAACGACTTCTAAAACTTCATTTTTGACTCGTGACAAGTCTCCACGTAAAATTTAAACTCGTAATGATTTAACCTCTTACTGTGTTCTTATTTCTTTCTCAGAGCTAAGCAGTAGAATTAGTTTTCTGCATTCTGAGATCCCACCTTGTGGAGGCTCCAAGAACACCGGCAAGGAAGAATCCCCGCAGCATGGTCACTTCCGAAAGAGATTGTGTCATATAGTAGGGAACAATCTGAAGGCAAGCAAGAAGCATAATATAAGGATAGACTGTTATAATTTAGCATGAATATGTGACTTCTACATATTCTCATGTAGCAAACTCTAATGAGTGACTCAACAGGGTGATCCAGTAAGCCGTAAAGCTTTAACAGCGCCCGTGTAGGTTCACGGTGCTGATTTGAATGCAGCACAAATAATTCTTGAAACTTTCTGTATGCTGTAGTGCCGCAAGAAAATAAATGAGACAAATTTTCATCTTGTCAATTTTTTCCTTGCCTCATTTTTCTGGACCGGCATGAATATATCACGCTAGGTAACAATCGATGCCTACTATAACTACAATAAAAGTTGTTTAATGATACCTATATTAGGAAAAGCCAATTGCTCACAAATATTTGTATGTTTACATTTTTTAGGAATTTGTTAGAGCGAAAAAACATTATTTATTTTGCGTGTGTTCTAAAATTATACCGCAGGAAAGACTAAAAAAAAAAAAAAAACATCTGTTGGTGGGAATGTGTACACCCATGGGTGATTTGCGTGACACAAATGAGGCAAATAGAATACATTTTGCAAGTTGATGCATTTTGAGTGACAGGAAGCCTAGTAAATATTGCCGTTTCTGCGCGGACAGGGGCCACCCACCACCGCGAGTTCTAGCTTCGCGCGAGTCGAGGACTTGTTCGGCTCTCGTCACGCACATACTGAAACACCGAAGAGCGCACTCAACCTCCGCAGAGAGGACAGCGATTCGCTACAATGAAAGGTGCCTTCAAGTTCACAAAATATAGGATTCGGTCTTCCTGCCGTTACCGTTTGCGCAGCAGGCGCTTAGTACTCGTGACGTTCTTCTATTGTCCTTTTTGCTTCCTCAGAACGCGGATAAGTTTTCGGACCACTTGCCGCTGAAGTTCGGCCAAAAGCTCCTCAACGGAGCCTCAATGTTTTTCCTTTGGCTTCCGTTGGCCCAAAGGCGGCCCCGCTTCGGCTGCCGCACTCGCGCGGCGGTCCTAGCTGGGCCTCGAGAGAGACACCTGCACGACAGCGCAACGTGCTTTCAACACTGTTCTTGTGTGCCGACCTCTCTCCGTGTAGATCACTGTGTAGTCGAGCTCGCCCGCTCAGAGGTCGTACCTTTGAAAGCAGCTCGAGCCTTTCGATCGGAGTCTAGTGATCTTCGAGAGGTGTACCTTAACTGTGTTGGTTGCCCGCTCTCTATGCAAGAGGCCCCGTGGGCAGCTCTAAAGAAAGAACTACATGCCACCGCGTACTTGCGGTACTCATACCTCGCGTAGCCGTGCTTCTCGCGCCCTCCCGAGACACGCGTGATTGATTCTGTGTTTGTGTGTGCGCGCACAAACACACACACGTGCACAGGCACGCACACGCATGCACAAAGAAGAGAACACCACGGTAACCAGGCGGCGGATGCACAAATGGCAACGGCAGGTATCCCGAATCCCACATTTTGGGAACTTGGAGGCCCGGTTCATTGCAGCGAATCATGTTTCTCCCGGCTAAGGTTGACTGCGCGCTGCGGTGTTTGATTGTGCGCCGGGGGGCAGCTGACTGTGGCCTCAGCTCCCGCGAAGCTGGAACCTGCGGTGGTTGATGGCCTGTGCCCGAACCCCAAGAAACCCATTTCCGCCTTCCTGCCTCTTCGAAAGCGTAGCAGGTCTATGCATTATGCTTTCGAGGTGCTCTTACTGTCAAGCTTTTTATCAGGGGCATTCTTGACCTGTTTGCATCTCGAATTAGCTGTTCACGTCACAGTGACAAGAAATAAATGGAACAGAAAGCCTTTATATTCCTACGTGCAGGTAAAAACCGATAAAATGATAAGTAGATGAAACATATGCATGACATGCGAGGGGCTGTAGGTCAGCCCGAAGACTTTATTCCACTAATATGGCCGCTTCATCGTTTTCCAGTGATTGGTGATTAATACTCGCCGTTGTAAATTACACAAATTGTTCTTTACCTAATGGAGTACTTCAGTTTGAAATTCGTTTTGGAAGGTTTTCATCTAAAAGCGAACTAACTTTCTGCCTTTAGGCCATTGTGTAGTGTTTAAAATTATTATGTACAAGAAATTAGAACCCGGTGTTTGGAATGGACTTGGACAGACTACTGTATAAAACTTCAAAAACAACATGGCCTGAATGTATTTTTACGTTCTACCCTGTTGCCCTCTTAGCTAGTTAGCAGGTAACCTCGCAGCCAAAGTTTGTCGTCTCCAATAATGTCTGCTCCTAGTTAGAACGAGATTATTAAAATCAGCAACATTATTGCCCATTATACGTAATTTTTTTCTGGCAATTTTTGTTCGATCGTTAAGCATTGGGTCTGGAAAATAAATTATTCTTTCCTCACTTAGCTTTAACCGTATACATCTGCCGACAGTTGTGCTTGTTTGTGGCCCCTGTTATCATTCATGACTTATTTCTTCTTCTAAATTTTTTTTGGCGCGCGATGGTTTCTTTCCAAGGATATAATGAAAATTCGAACAGCTCAAAAATAATGTCAACAATCTCACCTGATCGTAGCTCTTGATAACACCGTTAACCACCGGGTCGCAGTCTCTATACCAGTAAATTATCGCCAAACCGGCACATGCTGCTAATAAAAAGAAGAAAAAAATAAACAATGACCCGGCTACGGTTGTCCTGGAAAGAGATGATTGTATAGGTAAGAAAACAACATTAGGATGAGGCCTTGAGCAAAAAAAGGAGTACTAGCGCTGCAGGATACGCACTTTTTCGCAGCTCCCAGTGTCCGCGCAGCCATAAATCGTTGCACTGACATCTGGTCAAAAGCTGTGCGGACCAGGCTAAACGGCAAAGACCCAACTATTGCGCTCCACACGTTTTCGTCAATTGTCACGTCCAGGTTTGTCCTGCGTGCCAAGCGAGAGCAAAAATAAATCTGTATTCCTATCAGTCTTCCGACGTATCCTACTAGGCGACTATCGCCGCATTTAAACGAAGCTCGCTTCATTGGACTGTCACGTGAGCAGACACACTGTAGGCTAATAACGTTCAGGCTTGCAACAGGTCAGGCAAGCGTTACTCTAATGAGAAACTACATTCTCATGTTTCTACTGTCTGGTCTCGAATCTCATCTATGTCTTTACGTGAGTTAGGGGAGGCTTCGTTTTCCTCGCATATCTATAAAGCCATTATGGCTTTGAATGCAAGTTTTGGTGCCGAATATGAGTTTTTTTTAAATAAACTATCCACAACGGTGCTTAATAACCCAGGCAACGTATACTAGGCGCAGTTATTGGAATGTGACATTACTTTTTATCGTTGCGTTAGGCATAAGATCTACTGCAATTTGAGGGGTTGATAACAAGTTAAACTATTACTTCGAATCAGGATTGGCGCCAGTGCCAGTTACCCCACGGGGTGCAGTTTGAAGAGTAAGCTGGCTGAAACTTTGCTAGAATTAGCTCAAACCACTGTATGCCCTGAAGATGGTTCAGGGTTCGTATTCAGAGCTTGCTTCGTTATCGAAAGTGTTGCTATCTCTCCGACTTCGAGCTATCGAATTGATGGAAATGTCGGATCCGGAAGTGGTAGTGACATTTGGTTCCGGTGTTTCCACCAGTCAGATGACTGGAGGTCGCGGAGATAGCGACATTTTCGATAACGACGAAATCTCAGAAGCGGGCCCAGGAAACTAAAGACATGCCTACGTTTTCGGGGCGGAGTGATGGTTTCTCGTTTGTGAAGCGTTCTAATAGTGGGAGATAGCCCTAGATTATAGTGGTTGCTTAGATCGCGTCTGAACGGGCGAAATTATCTCTAATCACTGCTATGCTGTTTTCACCATGTCCTGGTCAGGCCGGCGGCGAACGCTCTCAAGAGCCCACGCTTTAGTTATATTGCCTCACACAGGCATGCTTGTGAGCATATTCTCAGCCGCGTGCGAAGAGATAGCGGCTGACTCCGCCACGAAACCTCTGAAATGCTCCTGGTCATGTGACTCATGCGTGATGCGGTGGCAACAACTCTCTACCTGTGCTATGTGATGGGTTGTTGGTCAAAGGCGGTCTGGTAGTAGCCGACCTCACCACGGGTCGGAGACTGCAACGGGGTCGCTTTTATCCCTGCATGTTTTTGGTCAATTCACTGCTCTCCGCTGTGGGCTCAGACGCGTCAGCAGGGCAAGCCGCCTAAGCGTTATGTCGCCGGTAGCTCTCATTACGGTCTTTCGTCCTGTTTTATATCCATGTTGCTCTTATCGCATATTCCGTCCGTGCCACAAAATCACACTTTGAGACTTTACCATTTCCTCTCCGCAAAAAGCAGATGCCAGCATTTTGCTGTCACTTCATAGGTGATGCACGGCCTCATTTCCTCCTCTTTTCTGCATGACCCATGGTTGTCAGGCTCCACAGAAACTGGTTGATATCGACAAGCTGTGTAATATCACCAAATATACCTGGCCAAAAGCCAAATTCAATCACGTGATATTGACTGCGTCGCGCATAAACTAGATTATTCGTACGATTATTGGTCAATGGTGAGCACCAAGCTCCTTCGCCAACTCGTGCGGCGGCACGTTACTGGTGAGATAGATTTCCTGAGCAATTCCCGCTTATAGAAGGACGGACAAAGTGCAGGGCAGTTGAAAAAAAGGCATTCCAATTGTGACCGAGACTCGGCACGCCCTCTCTTATACAGCGCGCAGCAGGGGCCGCGCGTGCAGTGGAAGACGCGGCCCCCTTTCCCGCTCTGTTTCTTCGGCCGTTGCGCGCAACGCATCTTCGGAGGACCATAAACAACTTCCCTTCTAAGTAACTTAAGAGTTCGCAAAATACTCAGCACCCAAGCGAGGACCATTCTATGTTCGCGGGTGTTCCCGCCGAATGCAAACGACAGAGGGGGACCGAATGATAGTTTAGGGCGAGGGGCAGGGCGTGGTACCTGAAGATGAGCAGCCGACCAGCAGCCAACGCCGTGGCCGCTAACCATGTGCGAAATTCACTGACCAATGAGTGAATTCAAATTAGCGTTTTAAAAATTGAAACGTCTATAACTTGGCCAGGAAAACAAGAGCCTCGTTTTAGCACGCCCGAAATATACGGACTATTTATAAGGACCGAAATCACCACTTCCTATGGCACACTTAGGGGCTGTGTGCAGGCTTGGCTTAATGAGATAAAATATGAGTAATGCTCTTATTAAACTTTACTCTACCCAAACGTTTATTTTTAAAGCTTTGTAGAAAACGAAATTTTTCTTAATATGAGCTCTAACGATGCTGTAGCTAAAATAATTAGGGCGGTAATAAATATTTTGCTCATGGTTTCGATGCCACATGCATCTTTCATAAAGAAGGGGAGTTTTCACCAATAACGCGAATAACAAGTTTTTTATCTTGCTCGTATTTACAATGCGGATGTTTCGGTGAAATGTGCTTGACGTTAGAGCGTTTACAATTTGAAGGAAACGAACAGTCTATAAGGAATGCTTGCACAGAGTAACGTGGCAAGTATTAAATCCAAGGTAGAAGGCCCAAACATAGGTGTACTAGAATGGACATATTTTGATTAAAAAAGGGCCATTCACAAATATGATTTAGGGTACATGTGCATTGCTTCATTGCACAGAGCTTGTTCATGAGGCCACATCTTAGCGGGCATCGAAATATTGCAATTTAGGCAGTGTGTCTCTTTTCCATATCCAACGCCCTCTATGATACGACTCACCACACTTGAGTTTACCTCTCAGTAAGCAAGGTTGTAAATCAAGCCTAAAAATCGTACATTTGCGGCTCGCGCTCAAACACCGCGAAAAAATTACTTGATACCTACGTATGATTTTTGATACCGTATGATACGTATGATACCTACGCCTTTACCTACGTATGATTTTGTTGCTCGATAATATTTAAAAACATAAACACAACCATTATTGTCTCTCGTCGCCGATCGGCTGCTTATTGCGATTCTTGAAAATAAATGCTGGCGGACCCAGATTGTATTATAGACTGCACCATCCAGAGTTTGTAAACAGCCATCTTTCACTGTGATCCGAAGTGAAAGTGCAAGAAGCTTCAGAAATTCCTCTTACAGTATTCACCGCATAAGTGGCACCTATTGATCAACTAGAGCCCTTTCTCCCGCAACCTATCCAGCTGGCCGCAAAGATATCACAGTCATTGGGTTTCTCGCAACGCACGTACAGAAGCTCCATAATTAGCATGCTAAGAGACACATAAATAATTACTCTAGGGTATAACACGTGAACGGAACGTGCTTTATTGTTGCGAGACTCCAACACTGATTCACAAGCCAGGAAATGAAGATACAGGTGCGGCTCTTAAAGCAAATCATGAAGAAATTACGAGCCGAGGTTAGTTAGTGTTGCTTACCGGAATATATACTCCGCAACGTTCAAGTCACTCATAGGTCGTAGCGGCGGCATCACGCTACTCGAGTCGTATATAACTTTCGCGATGATAATCCAAGGAGATGAGAATAACACTGCTGCTTGCACACAGTCTGCCCAAACCACGCCACGTAGGCCACCCTGTTGGAAAGAGGGGAACATAGAGAATAGTTATTTTTCTATACCTGAATTTTAGAATTTCTCAAGTATTACAAAATCGGAAACCAATTTCAAACACTATTAGGAGGAAATCGAGTTCACTTATTATAAAAAAGAAGCAGACATATCTTTCAACGCAAGCACTGCCTCCATAAGGTATTTGGACAACAACAACAACAACACTGCCTCCACTTCTCTGAACTGACTGCCTGCAGTTTCTTCCTTTTCTGAAATTTTCACTCGATATATCAGTTTTTACACTAACGTTCCTTCTGCCGGAAACTTCCTGCTTTCACTGATGTGCGCTGTTGAAATTTGCTTTTCGATTATATATTGGAGTTTTATTTGCAGTTAGGAAACAAAATCTCAATATTGTAAAATTTTCCCAAGGAAAAAATAATATTTCTTTAAAGTTTGACCCGCCACCACTAAAAGTTAGAAGCCTAAATCTGATCAGCATCACCGCTATATAGGATTTCTTGCAAATATTTTGATAATTTGCTTTTTGCTTTATATCTGTCCTCACCTTTACGCAGCTGCGTTTCCTCACATTGAGCTAAGAAATTGCTTTCAGAGTGCAAGACCCCACTGGCGTAATGATGAGATAGGTATTCTCACAGCAGTATTGTAAATTACGATGTCAAAACAACGGGATTATCTTAAGTAACAAAAACGTTACTTTTTACATTTGTTTGCCATATTTCACTGATAGGCAGCGATTAGAATTTCAACATTGTACCACACTGACAGATGCAAACGACTTCTCGGAAAACGCGACCAAGGTAGAAAACAGAACTGACGTTGCGGGGATAACGGAGAGGGGAGAACTACGCTGTTGCACATTGTGGCGAAAGCTACACTTGCCTAGTCAGCGGCTCACTTAGAGTAAACGTCGTTATTCACTACTGCTCATGCGCCCTAATCATGACAACTAGTTTTTCCGAGTCACGGAATAATGGAAGATGAAGAGGAAAATAGAGAAGAGGGATGAGAAAAAGAAGAAGGTGGTCAAATAGAGCAATAAGATTCGGAAGACGGCAAGAAGACACCGGCATTTCAACCTGAATATAAACACCTGAACACTCTGCTTACTGGCAAAAAAAAAAAAAAAAACATATAAATAAGACTTGCTATTCTGCAAATAATAAAACAAAAATTTACACTGCATCCCTTTGTGAACATACCGCAATATTTAAGCATTCAACTGTATATGATACTGTAGATAGAGCACGTAAAGTATTTCCGCCCTAGCATTCAGAAGACTGATGACGTGATAGACGAATAAACTCAAGCATTTCTCAGAGCACCGAAGAACTCAGGAGAAGTTCGATAATAAAGTCACGGAGGGTAAAATATGTATTCCCTGTTGCCTTCGCCCATGCTCTACGTTGCATATATCGGATGTCGCTAAAAAAACGCTTGTTTGACTTTACTTCTAACCAAGTGTTTCTATGCGGGAAATGTACAGATATCATCCCGAAGTCTCTATGCGGCCCTCACGCGGTCCTTTATGGTGGGGAGAAGCTCGAAAGCCGTCCCAAGTTTATTCGCAGATTACGCCCATGTTTCAAACGCTAATGACAGAATATTTCGCATGGTTAAACTACAAGCATTGTGTACTCCACCCCTCCAATGTCATGAGATTCTAAACGAGTCGCTGTTTCTTAAATTCTAAATCTCTTAAATGTTTCGTAAAAGCTTTTCCCCTCCGTAAAACGTAATTTTCAACGTAATTCCTCTCATGTTAGTGGGAAGCACCGAAAGTTGTCGATATTCATTATGTGCGGTTCGTACCATGATTTGGTCACACCTCCTTATGTACCGATATGTAACTGCATCATTAGTCAGTCTCTCTTATAATATAACCGCGATTGGTCACACCAGTTCTTACCATGGCAGTGTAGAAGGTGCCAAAAGCACCAATCGCTATGCTGCAGTATACAGTCGGCACAGCAAACACTGCAAAAAAAAAAAAAATCACTTTGGGGTGCGCATTTCACAACTTCCGCCTAAAACACAATTTACGTGTCTTGAGTGGATGCTGTGGGATGGAATAACCTTAGCCAACGTGTATTTGATAGAGCTGGTTCCTTAGAAACCTTCCAAAAAATGTTCGGACAGTGTTGCACGGATTGAATGTACCCTTTCCGCACTGTATTAGCCGGGAAGAGCTAACAGCACATTGAAATATATAAGCGACATAGTTTGAAAATCCAAAAATCCAACTGAAAAAACAGGTTGTGGATAACATTTATTTATGCTTTCGCTAGTGTTGAGACACTGAAGTCAAAAAGCGTAAATAAAACTGTTTCTTACTGGCTCAAACGCACAACTGTAAAGAGATGTTTGTAGAATTAAAGAAATGAAAACCACGGTGTTTCTTTCGCCGCGACTTAGCAATTGCAAATAAATTTGAACACTTTATATATAGATTAAAATATTAGCAAAGGCATATGCGTAGATATGAATCACCTGTGGAAATACACATGAATACCGTGTCCCACGGCCGCACGTAATTATTGCTCGCTTTTAGGGCGATAGTAAAAGGACGGCACACTGGCCGCCTCTACCACTTACCGTGTCACGTGGCGCCCAAATTCTCTCGATGCTTTCCATTATATTATTTATGACTACGCTTCACCCATTTCCCACGGTGCTCTCTCCAAAATTTTGTTTCCTCCACGGCCACCCCAACAACTTCCCAGTTTCCCGCAGCAGCGCCGCCGTGGCTTTCATTCTTTTCTTCTGGCATAACCAGCGGGCCCCCTTCCACAGTCAGAGAACGTCTCTCGCGATTCCCTCTCGTGTTTCGGTGGGTAAAGACGCACGCGTGCAGTTCTGACTTCCTGCTGAGGAGGCTGCCGCCGGCACCTGAATCGCCCGGTCATTGTGCACACAGACCGCTGCAGGCCGTGAGCGCGAAGCCACGCGAGGTGAGCCGATCATTCCAATACGCTTTTCGCGTACGCTTCCCCCTTCTGGTTTTCCTTCACCCGTCTGCAAGTGGGACGTTCTCTCGCTGAGGCAGTTATATTGGAATGGAACATTCTTTTGCTCCGTATAATTAATCGGGTAGGATAAAACCTACTGCGAGGAGCAACATGCGTTTGTTGCCATGTGGCCCAAACCCGTCTCAGGGCGACTTCTCGCACCGCTGCTTGTGGGTCACAGCTCTGACTGCTAAGGACGGCACGCTTGGGCTTGAAAAGGACATGCATGTCTAGCCCCCTTTTGAACGTTATCCTAAGAGAAACCCCATTGACTTTGGGTGAAAATAAGATGAGAAAATTACTTGCAAGACACTGAAACTATGCGGAAAGTTAAATCATCTGCTTGGTTTCGTCCTTTTCTGTAGATTCTAAAGCTAATATGCATAACGGGGCACACATCAAACTGAATGATTGCCGCTTTGATTGCATCGTTTTACTTGTCCAGTGTGTGTTTGAGTGGCGGCTCAGACATGGTTAGATGGCATCCTCGAGGCAATGCACATGAAGTTATGTGATGTTAGGAAGATAGTGAGAGACCGGAAAGCGTGGCGTGACATGGTCTATAGGGTCACGAAGAGTCTGACACGACTGAACGACTGAACTCGGCAGACATAGAGCAACTGCGTAGCGTGCTACTCCGGACAGATCGGTTCAATTCCCGGATACGCGAATTTCTTCCTTGTACAACTCTTTCCCTCCATGTGGAGAACTATATGTGTAAATCTTCATTCGCTATATGTTCATCGGGGATGATTCTATAAAAATGATGTAGTTTGTGGGATTTAACGTCTCAAAGCGATTCAGGCTATGAGAGGCGTCGTAGTGGAGGGCTCAGGAAACTTCGACAACCTGGTGTTCTTTAACGTGCTCTGACATCGCACAGCATACGGGCGTTTGGCTTTTTGCCACCATCAAAAGCAGTAGCCGAGGCCGTGATGCAATCCCGCATCCTTTGGTGCAGTAATTAGGGCCCTAGCCGTTTCGGCACACCGGTGGAGCTAGTAAAAATGGGAGCCGCGGAGAAGTGGATGGCTCGCTTACGTGATCTCACTTAATCACTACATTTGACCCTATGCCCACAACACGTTGCAGTAATCTGACGATATTTCATGAGTAATGAAATGCTAGCAGCTCTTCTGTAATTATCCTCCACTTATATGGCTCTGATTGATGCCCTAACGGGTGACTGATGACTGATGAGGAGTGCAGGACTACTACGACGATGTCCTAGTTGCCAGTGGTAAGCGGAAAAAGTATCTCGCTTCACTTATATATTGTTTTCAATAATAATAAAAAAGACAGCCGGCCTAGCCGTGCGACCTAGAAAAAGGGAGTTTGGCATAGAAAACATCGAGTTCCTCGGCGATCGCATTGGCGGAAATTAACTGGCGCCACTTAGGAATACAATCAATGAGATTTAAGCGGCCCCAACCCGTCGAACAAAGCATTATGTACGAGCATTGCTCAGCTTGAGCGGATTCTACTGCGAATTCATTCCCGACTTCTCCAACTCCTCACGCGGCTCACAAAATAACGGCGAAAGAAATCTTGTAAAATAAAGCGCAATGCAGAATCTTTATTTGAGTAATGCGAAAGCATGAATGCTGCTGTTGGTTGCTTTTGGTTGCTTCTAGTTGCTTAATTCACTTCTTGCTTGCCCATTTTAGTCCTTGGTACTTTCAAATTGCACGCCAATCTCTTCCTATACCCTTTTTTTGATCTACTTCCGGTTGCATGACGTCACATCCTCATTCTCATACTAATTCATTTCTTGTTTACCTCTTTTAGTCTTTGGTACATTCAAATCGCGCGCCAACCCCTTCCTATGCTTTTTTTTTCTGCTCTACTTCCGGTTGTGTGATGTCACATCCTTGACACCACTTTCACTCCCACCTTCCTTCCTTCCCTTACAGCCACTTCAGGTGTCCACAGAACAAATGTGGCAGGTACAGCGCCTTCCCTTTCCTGCGAACCAGTTATTCTAATTAATTACCTAATTAACCTATTGACCTAATAAGTTTTTCGGCCACAAGATTACGTCTCCCTCTATTGATTGACACCACTCATTAACCTCTACCACTTCTCAATTACCCGTAACTGCTGCGGACACGATTTTGCGGACATGATCGGCGAACATGGCCTGCGGACATGATCTGCGGACAGAAATCAGTGAACATAGCGAAGCAATGCTTTCGCATTAATAAGTGGATGCCAGTCCATCAGGAACCTTTAGACAAGCTCAGGTGGCGTATTTCAACTTCGCCAATACTGCGCCTCCACGTTTTCTCGAAACACTTCGTTTTGCGCACGGACACATACGGTACCAGCCTAGGCATGCTGCTGAGTGAACAGCATGGCGGGACGCTTCACCCGAAAGGCCTACGCTAGAAGAGAGTTCCTCCCCAGAGATCAGCATGCAGCACAATCGAGATAGAGTGCTTAGCATTAGTTTGGGGGATACGGAAGTTTTCCCCCTCCAGGATAGGGTATCCATCTATGGTTCAGACGGACCACCAACCGTTCATCTACATACAACGAGCAAGATAGCTAAACAGCAGGGTTCTGCTTTGGAGCGTACTGCTCCAAGCCTACCAGTTCACCGTCGAGCATATAAGACCAGGTGAAACGTGAGAGCCGATTACCTTAGCAGCTTAGGCTGTAGATATTTTCGCATTTTATGCTTTTACAGTACATGAACATTAACGTACTGCATTCTGCGCGTAAGTTAGCTCATGTACTTGTTTTGTATAACTTTAATGCTATGTCCCGCTAGCTCACGTGTGTAGAGTGTAGGTCTGCGTGCCGCTTTCTGTGGGTCTAGAATACTATGCGATTATATTTTGAAAGGCTGGAAAGGGGGGGGGGGGGGGTGTGCGTGTGATGGAATCTGTAGTATCCCTCAATTTATCTAAGGCTCAGTGCATGTAAAACAGCGACATTCTCGCTTTTAGAAGTAAACATGTCAGCAGAGCCTGTATCTGAGTCGTTCGGTCGAGTATATCAGCGTGCGTATGCGCATGTTTCCTCCATACAGTAGTTTGCCTTGGTTAGCACGAACTCTAACTTCGCCCGATCGGCTGTATACATGCTACTTGTTTAATCTATCTCTCACTTTTCCCCTCTCCAAGTCACCTTTACTACGACCAAAGTCTAAAGCCTCTTTTGTATATTCTAACGTTTCTTCTCTGGCAATGGGGCCACCCGCATAACTGAAGTTGTGGCGTACGTGTGGGCTCTTTTGGTTGTAGGTTATTATTTTTTCAAAACGAACGTGGCAGCCATGGAGTCTCAAAGTGTGATGTATATACGTGACCCTTCCTCTGTGAGTGTACTGCTTTGTGTGCGTCTAGTATGTGCTTTATGTTTGGACTACTGTGCTGGGCACTATGCATCATCCGCGAGTCTCTGTTCACACCTCCCGAAGGTTTAAAATGGCGCCTACGAGGCCCTGACGATAGTCCGCTCCTCAGAAGGAAATCCTAGGCGGCGCGCACTCCTGGGGTCTCGAGCCGCCGTCGCACTGCATCCACGGAACCGCAAATGGCCCCGCAAGGACAACCACCTTCGAGGGTCGCCCCGCCTGTGTCGTTCAGTGGTGGACTGCCGCCAGGCTCTTCTGTCAACTCTATGTGTACTCTTGATCTGAACTTAAGTTCTGCTGCTGTAACTGGACGGTTATACTTGTATCTTGCAACAATTATTTAGTGTTTAATTTCATTTCATTTTTTGTGATGTTTACTGCTCTAACATAAATTAGGGTATGTGATTCAATTTGTCCTTCACTCGTAGTGTTATTTCCCTTTAATAAGTAAATGTCGCTTCCCATTACAAGCGATGCATCTCTCTTTCTGTATAAACATTGTTTGTTGGTGTTACAAGTCAACTCTTTCGGGCTGAGTTGCTTACCGGCTACGCCGGGCTTTGAACGACTACCTCATTTGTGATGTCTTGGTGATTCCCTCGTGTGATTACCGACCGCGTGACGCTCTAACAAGTGGTTACTTTTACTGTGTGGAACTACATATAGTTTCCGTAAGGTTCGTCCCTTGGTATACGTTCTAATGGAGTTTAAGGCTGAAGTTCTAAGGGACAATAACCTCATAAAAAATCTTGATCAATCGCACAGACTCTCATACGGTGCACACCATTATTGTAAAATATCATACATAATTTATGATAATGTGCAAGAAAATATGAGATCCTATGCAATTATATGCGACGTGCATGTGATTTCTTATGGGAATTGAGTGAGATTGTGTGCGAAAATGCGAGGTTATTGCCTCATACAATTTTTTTAGTAGCGGTGCCGTTCAAAGAATAAGGCTACTTTTTTGTCAGAAACGTCTACTACATATCGTAATCATGTACCAAGGATAAATACCTGAACTAAAGGTGATATTTAGGCACGTCAACTCCTGTATATTTTAAAGTTAACATGTGTTTGCGTGCTGCAAGCACATATCCTGCCGAGCATTTTTGCCGAAACTTTAATTTGTTAATTAGTGTACAGAACGATAACAATTCTCATGGCGGAAAAGGTAGTCGTAACATAGTAGATATAGAATGTTTGGTGACAGAAACGCGAATTATACGCATGCCAAACGTACTCACTTGTTGAAAGTCCTACGGCTGCGCTGTGGATTCCCAAGGCCCCAGTTGTTTGCTGCACGTAGAAGGGTATGAAAAATATGCGCTATTTGTTCGGTGCACTGCTTTAGAATTGGCAAAACAATATTTTGCTTGAACACACAGCGCAACAGACGAAGGACAAACGAGGTTTCGTCGGTTGCGCTTTGTGTTTAAGGACTGTTGCACCAACTAGCTCAACTCTCCGTTAACACAATATTTTTTTTAAACACAACGAGCAACAAATGAAGGACAAGCGAGTCTTCGTCTGTAGCGCTGTGTGTTTAGGAACTGTTGCACCAATTAGCTCAACTCTCCGTTCTATTGCAACACAAATATTTACACATGATGAAAAGGGGGAAGCTTTCAAACTGAAATAATTTTTTTTTTCGTTTTGCTCACACCGCTTTGAATGCAATAAGCGCCACCTAAACCACGTTATCCCCATCCATCGTGCCTCCAAAAATACTCATCCTTTCAATGTTCTATCATAACTGCTTTTCTCTTGCAAGGACGTTCAAATCCTACATGCGAACCCCTGCGTCCATGCTCACTACGTATAATTCCCAAATGTGACCCACTATATTTTCCTCCATTGGTGACGAATGGTTGAATGATTCTGTACAGAAAATATCCATCACCTGGGCATTAGTAGAGTTTTCAATATAGCATGTTTTGTTCATTTCGTAAATTAAAAATATATATATATAGTATATGTGCGTTATGCAGCTATGTACAGAAAAGGATAGTTATAATGTAGACGTAATCATTAGCGCTCACTCATACAGGCGCTCTTGATCCGAATCAGAATAAGACGGGATAGGTATGAAAGCAATCATATTTGGTAATGATAGAGAGAAAAACGAAATCCAGGAGATCAACTAAATGGTGTCCCAGTATCGAAGTTCAGCTAGTGTACCTTCATATCTAGTATGTATGGTTTTTTGGTCGCAATCGTAAAGCAGCGCAGCTTGAGATGTACTACAGCAGTGACATTGTGGTTAGGGCGTTCAAATGCTGATCCCAAGAACACCAGCAGGTAAAAATGCCCGGAGCCCTGTAGTACGGCGTCCCACATGGCCCGACATGCTAAGGTATAATAAACCTTATAATTAATTTAAACCATCCTCACAGAAGAACATTTATTGAGAACGGAAGAGCAGAGCTAAGAATATCGTTCTATTCGGCTATTTGACGTATTGCTATACCACCGCTTTTAAGGCATTCTAACCTTTTCATGCTAGGAAACGTTGACTGCGCTTTCCGTTTACATATTGTAGGTTTACAGGCTCCAACGGAGAGAAGAAAAACTGATTTTGGAACGACACAAGTTAAAAAAAGAAGGCGTGACATCACTCAGTAGAACTTTCCTTACTCGCCTATTACTTTTAATTTGAGGACTGTTTGTCCTTTGTCCCCTAATTTATACTTATAGAGGGCGCAAAGCAGAAATGTCCATTTAAACATTTAACAGTGGAGCGAGGAGGCTAAAGCGGGAGTGGCCCTCTTATATTCACTAAGATAAGGAGCCCAAAATGACATTCCTGCCGTCGTCATGTTAAGAAATATTCTCATAAACGCAATAGTTTCTCCTTACACTTTTTCCAGGAAGGGTCTCTTGGCGATTGAAAAAAAAAAACTGCCAAATTGAGCTGAATTCAATACCGCTGTCACTTATTGTACTAATGGGTAGCAAGTAAAAAGTCAAAAAGAACTTACACTCAGGAAGAAGTATATGACACAGGCAGTGATTCCGACCTTGTTGTCAAACCGCAGGCGCAGGTACTTGAAGTGGTAAGAGACGAGTGGAGTAAGAAATTTGTGCTGTGCACCAACAAATTCAGCAACCTCATTAAACCTTACAATCATCTGCCTTACCGTATTAACATACTTTTCACGAAGTAACAATCTTCTTCTGCACTTTTACACTACCTGTGCCAGGACAAACTCCTAAACTCTGTTGTCTCTGTTTAGTTTGCACTTCCTACTACTTGAATTGAGCGAAAACTCTGTTGTCTCTGTTTAGTTTGCACTTCCTACTACTTGAATTGAGCGAACTCTTCAAAGCACATATTCAATCTTAAAATCCATCGCCCAGCTTCCAGAATAACATTCGAAGTCCGATCTTGTAAATGGTTTTAAAATGTCACAAAAGGGCAAGATTCTGGCAGTTATGAACACTTCTTTTTTCGCTACAATGGAACAATGGCGCAGTGGTTACGGCGCTCGACTACTGCTCGCAAGGATGCGGGTTCGAATCCCGGCCTCGGCGGCCGCTTTTCGATGGAGGCGAAAACCAAGGCGCCCGTGTGCTGTGCGATGTCGGTGCACGTTAAAGACCCCCAGGTGGTCGAAATTTCCGGAGGCCTCCACTACAGCGTCTCTCATAGCCTGAAGGAAAGAAGCCAACAGTCGGCGAGGTCAAGGAAAGCGTTGGGGATGGTACTTTGTCTTTTTGCTTTAATGTTTGCTTGGATAATCACAGAAATTAGTAATGTAATCTGTTTAGGGGAAAGATAATTAGACACAAAGTAGAAGGAAAAACAACGTGCCGATGGTGGGGACCGAACCCACGACCTCCGAATATCGCGTCCGGTGCACTTCCAACTGAGCTACATCGGCCGCTGTCCCCCCTGCTACTTGCTTGGGTATTTATGTTCTCTGTATACGAACCTTGAGAGTGTTCACCAGCGCCACCCTCAACCATAGCGGCGGACGTGGAACGTCCTTTGTCACCGCCAGCGTCACGTAGAACGTGATCAAGAGCGAGGGCGAAAGCTGTGCTAGAACCCTCTTACGCTACCTATGGCTTCAAAACGGCCAGAACCGAGACCCCCGTAAGCTACGAGCAGATCAATTAAGGGGAAATGAGGGTGCTCGTTATAATACATGAAGGAAAGAAGCCAACAGTCGGCGAGGCCAAGGAAAGCGTTGGGGATGGTACTTTGTCTTTTTTTGTTAATATTTACTTGGATAATCACAGAAATTAGTAACGTAATCTGTTTAGGGGAAAGATAATTAAACGCAAAGTAGAAGGAAAAACAACGTGCCGATGGTGGGAACCGAACCCACGACCTCCGAATATCGCGTTCGGTGCTCTTCCAACTAAGCTACATCGGCCGCTGTCCCCCCTTTGGGACATTGAACCTCACAAACCAAACCAAACCAAAGTAAACCTAACCAGAACAATGGCAGTTTATGCCATTTGTGTCGGTTCTACTATGTTTGGTTTTTGAAACAGGACTTGGAGAAAATTGCATGGCTGCACCAGAGTTTCACATTATAAATTCACAGCAGCTCTTGGATATGAAATGGTGATGGTGAAACACGTTTAGCATAATAGGATCTTGAAAGCTCGAAAACCTATCACGGTATATGGCGGCAAATAGGCTCACAATGAGGCCGTACTTGCTGCTGTTTCGTTTTGCATGAAAGCGTGCGTTGGGTGCTTCTTCGGAAACTTCGCGACGTTTTCTGATGTTTGCACCAACAGGGTGCACCAGCTCCCAGTAACCTATTGTAGACATCTTGGTTCTTAAAATTCTTTCGTATAAAAATGACGTGTATATTTAAGAAAGTCTAGATATCGAAAACCCTTCCTAAAGCCGCTGCGCCCCGAAAATAGTGGCACCGCTTGTAGTTGTCGCATGCGGATGTATTGCATGACAAATTTCCAGAATGCGTAACCACATTAGTTGACGTTTCGTATAAGACGATTTATCTCTATTCGCACTTTGTGGCATTATGAAGATTTCGTCATAGAAATCGTCGCTAACATAAATGAAGGTGTTGAATTAGCAGCAAATTCTTCGACTTTAATGTGAAATTAAGAGTTTGGCCTATGCTGATGACGTCCCCAATTTTTGTACTGACAAAAAGACTGTATTCGAGGCTTTGGTTAACTGAGCAGTTTTGAGCCGTATCCGGCGCGGATCGTAGAAAAAAACAAATAGTTCTTGTTAGGTCAATTGGGGGAGAGAGCATTCTTGGGCCATAAGTTTAGATTGTGGCCCCCTACACTACCCAAGGGTTGCTTTCCATATGGGTCGCGACAGCGGGGGTAATTTTATTCAGAACTCGTAGCTACTAGTTGACAAATTCAGGCTTGGATGGGTCGGTCAACTTTCAGTGTTTGCCTGCTCGCAAGTTTACCAAACAATTTTTTGGGAAGCCTGCCTAGGTCCTGCACGTTCCACGTTGTAATCGAACGACGGTGCAGGTAATGCACTAAATATGTGGAATTTTGGAGAGGTGCTCTCAGTTGGAACCCATGCGCTGTGATAACCTATTCCTTCCAATCGAGTTTGTTGGGTTAGGTCTTGTGCCCGTTTTCAGTTTTTGCCCGTTTGAAAGAACGGTCATTTAGCCTATAATTTGTTTACGCTAATGAGGTTATTTTGATTATGGACAAGTCGAATGATGTACCGTCATGCTGAAGCATCACGATCATCGAAGCTTTTATTCAGAAAGCAGTGGGTTTTGTTACGGGGCCAGTAGGCTGTCCTGGAAGAGCGGCCTATATGACTACCCCGTCACGATGCTTCTGTGTGCCCCACTATATATTGGCATTCGTCATCGTACACCTCGTACACCAAAATTTCGCTTTTTTTTTGGCTTTTTAAAAGTGACAAAACTCCCCTTTTTAGTATCTGCCCTTTTAGACATATTAGTTCTCACTTGCCTTACTTTTTGCACCGATTGGCAATGCGCATGAAGAAACTCATTGGGGATTCCTTAATAAGTTTGTGGACACTTTTAAATTCCTCACGGCGAGGTTTTCTTTAGATACCTGTATATCATATCGCCTGCCTATCAAGAAGGCAGCTGACTGAGGTTGATACTTTGTCTTTGGTACCAGAATTTTTGCATCGGAAACCCTATCATAAGTTTCTTGACACCAACAATTTAAAGCTTGTTAAGCAAATGTGCATTCATTTTGCTGCTAAACCGCTCGTTTTTAAACTGCACACATCAACGCTTCCTGTTAAGGCATAGCTTCATGCCAAATAAATGATTTGTCATGACCGGTGAATTTGAGCCTTTGTAACACAGCAGAGACTTTAACCCTATTTTATCAATGCGAGAGCATTACTAGGCTATGTCGGCAAGGTCATGTGTACAAAATATGTGTGCAGTGCGTAGTCTTTCTCGTAAAAGTTGCGATCAAATGAGTGGTTCTAATCGAAACAGGATGGTGTGAGAATGTTAAACGAAAGGTTTTGTCAGTAGGTTCATTAGTTAATTATTAGAACCAGAAATGTAAAATTAAAATCAATCAGACATCAGAATATACATACGACCAATGTCGACATCTAATAGATGTGACGTCACGCTAAAGGTAAGTGGATATATTTCTGACCTAATGAGCCAAATAAATGCGAGATAGTGATCAGAAGGGTGTAATGAGTGTCAGTTTGTCAAATAAAAGTATAATCAGAACCTAAAAGAGCTAAACCAAACAAATGAGCTAAATGACTACACATTTTGCATATAACTACGCATGTGGCTACGCAAAAAGAGAGAGCAAAGAAAGGCAAAGAAGGGCAACGAGCGTCCAGGAGGCGTCAATACTTTTGCGTTTTTTTAGCGCAGATTCTGAGTGCTCTCAGAATGTTTTATTGCCGTGATACTGTGGTTTTCTGGGACATATTGCAGCAGACGGTTAAGAAAGTCATCAGGCTACACAATATAGTATTCAGTTTTTGCCCGTTCGGAAGAACGGTCATCTAGCTTATGATTTGTTTACGCTAATGAGGTTATTTTGATTATGGACAAGCCGAATAATGTACCGTGATGCTGAAGCATCACGATCATCGCATCTTTTATTCAGATAGCAGTGCGTTTTGTTACGGGGACTGTAGGCTGCCCTGGAAGAGCGGCCTATATGACTACCCCGTCACGATGCTTCTGTGTGCCTCACTGTATATTGGCATTTGTCATTGTGGAAAATTACTGGATCATAGCAGGCTTGCCTAATGCAGCCCTGATTTGAGGCATGAGCTGTTTTAGTTTCTGTTCCTGGGAAGTTTTCCGGTGCAATGAAGACAGAAAAAAAAAAGATCTCTAGCCAGGCGTAAATGGTTTAAGTGCTCGGCTGGGGCGAGGATTGCAGATTCGAGCCCGATGGAGGCCGGATTGTTATTATTACCATGAACAACAGGTTCAGCGGACACTTCCTGTCCACAGTTTCTGCGAACACCACTCATCGGCTGTTAAATGCGCTGGCAACAAAAAAAGTGCCAGAAGATAAAATATGTTATGTTACTTGAGCATTGAACTCGTTTTGGTCCGCTTGTGGAGCCAAAGTGAAATAATTGTTTTCAGTGCAGGAAGCGCTGTGTAATTTGTTCACGCTTTAGGCATGGTGAGCTAGCAAATACGCTCAATGCTGACGCAAGCAGCAGGGGTACGCGAGACGTTACATAATATCATGGAGATAGAGACAAAATAATTTAGAGCAATACGGCCAGTCTATTGAGAGGTCACAATGGGGCATTTTTGCTTCACTAGTGCTCAGAGGTGAGATTTGATTTACTTGTTGTGTTTAGCATGGTAAACGTGAGCGCGAAAAAAGTGGTTGAACATATTTTTGAAATATTTTCGCTGTTGCCTTCCTCAAACAACCGAAACAATTAGAAGACGCCCAAAGATTCAAAATTACTAGCCTACATCTGACGAAAAGCATACACATTAGAATTTCATTTAGGTATTGAAATAGGTGCCTCCACTTAAAATAGTGTAAAATTGTTGCTTGAGGCACGCAAAGTAGCAGAACTTTGGTATGATGTATATAAACATGCGCCCCACGAAGTTATGAAACATTAGGTTATTCTGCTTATTTTCTGAGCTTCAATACAATGGCGCGTATTTGTAGTCTCGGGACAGTCGATGTGGTTATTTCAACAGTTGATGCCACACAGTGCTCAGTTTCGGTTAGGTGAAGAGGGTTGCCGCATGTGCTGCCAGATCTTCACGGTGGGAAACTGAAATCAAACCTCCTACATTCCTTTTTATTTTCTTGTAACCAGGACCCTGCCTGGAAACCTGCAGCACTGCTGCTGTCCCGTCATGTGAAACGACTGCGCTTGACGAAGACAGGTGCAACATAGTTTATTCACTGCCCGACTAATTTCAGACATGAAAACCTGGCGTCTGTGTTCCATTGTTACAGCTGGGAAATCGCAACGCGTGGCATGCCAAACACGCCTTCTACACTCAAGCCTGTTTTGACCAAATCATCAGGAAACATCAAAATATATAAAATATTCGCTCCTTCATAATTTTTTCATCTCGTACCACCTTCCAATATTTCGTTCTATGTTCTGTCTGCTGGCTGACCCTGGGGTCTGCATTGAGATTCAATTAAAAAGCACTGTCAATGAGGCCACCAGTAGTACACCCGAGTCATGGAATCGGGACCCAGTCTTACTCCTCCACCCTTCGAACCATTCGTTGTTCCCTAATGGGAGTTCGTCTCTCTTTCTCTCTCTCTCTCTCAGTATCTGTTCAGAAATTTTAGCAGAAAAAGGGACGTCAATGTCATGCCTACCGCGTGAGCCTGCAGCCGTTGCAGCACTGTTGGAGCGCTGTATGCTACAAGCGTCAGAGTTCGCCAGTGGCGTGTGCTTCTTTGTTCCTTTGATTTAATTCTGGTCAAGAAAAGAACAGCACCAACCCAATGGAGGAGAGTAGTTTGAAAATAAAAATACATATTTTGTGACATCCCTTGGCCTGGGCGCAGCTACAAAAGAATACAACATAAGGAAAGTAAAAGGTAAAGTACTTGGGTGCTCTGTTGCAGGAATAAAACAATGTAATATTTGAAGTATTGTTATTTGACTGTCCACTTCATTGCTTAATGCTTTGTAGAGAAAGAAAATAAAAACTTCAAACAAGCACGCTTTAGTCGAAAATTTCGCAACCTTAGAATCATAATCATTATAAATGAGGCTGGAATTCCCATAACCTTGTTGTCCTATAGTTTTCCCTTCGAGTCTGACATGATCCTTTCTATGACCAATATTAGATGGAGTTTCTTTTGGCGCCTGTTACTTGATTGCAAACCTAGCGCTTCTTTAGTACCTGCTGTGCTGGTCCGAACCTCGAGTGTCGCAAACGTAATAAGAGGCAGGTTTGTACTCTTTGTGGAACCAATCATCTTGATATTCCTTAGATCCCGACAATCATCTTGATATTCCTTAGATCCCGGATCGGACATGGTTTTTCTGGTCACTCAGGAAAGTCTACAAGCCTTTATCTGTTATTTAATCTACCTCACCCTGTCTTTCTTTTAATATGGTTACCAATGACTGTGCGGTAATGAGTGTGTGAGAGAATATGGAAGCACAAAATAAATGATTGATGGTCTACTATGCATGCAGCGATCTACAGCACCCGTATTTCTAATGTCACTTTATCGTCGATGTCATCCATATAGAGTAAGAAAAGAAGAAGCGTTAACATAGCTCCTTGGAGAACACTGAACACTCCTGGCACGTTTGATACTAAGCACTATTTACTACCTCTGCCTTAGTAATTGAATGGTTGTTATCAAATAACTCACGATTTTCTGTCGAATGAAGTCGAAAAACAGCTAGTATCAGTTGCCATTTCGGCTCAAATCTTGTTCGTTCCGTTGACGCATCTCTAAAATATGCTGAGTCTCCAAGCGTCATATGAGTTAAATACAACGAGGTCATTTGCTTCAACGTTATCTGTCTCGTGGGGTTTCGACATTTTGACTTCGAGCAAAATAGTAATTATATTCCCTCACCTGGAAAATTGATGTCACCCGTAGGCCATAGAGAAGCGGCACGAACCCGATCGCAGCAAACACTGCCACTATCGGTATGCTGCCCACTACCCAGAGAAGGTGATATCCATGTGCATAGTAGTGGCCAACAAAGCTCACCACGGTCATCGCGTTCACCGCAGATGCGAGAACAGAGACTGCGAGGGCGATCGTCGGCAGGCGGCGTCCTCCCAAGAACGCCTCCATCTGGGCGGCTTCCGCGCTTTGATCGCTGGAATGCGTTGGCTGTGAAAAATAGAATTGCATCCGCATTACCAAAAGAGCAAATGTTACTTGATCGTTTTGTTAGCTTTGAGAGCTTTTGTTCGTGCCCATTTTTTTTTCTTGGGGGGGGGGGGGGGGGGGGGGTATGCAAGAGTGAACTCCATCACAAAAAATAATAAATGCACTCAAATTGTTGCCACACTTCGTTGAACCCTCTGCTGAAATGACAGTGGGATTTGACAGTGACCTTAACGATGAGGCCGTACAAGTAGTAACAACGTTGGCCCAAGGAATAAACGATATGAGGGCGATAACACAGCCAGTGCAGATTGTGGTGTGCAGAGTGCTAAAACTATCAAGAAAGAACGGTAGTGTAGAAAAGGACGTGGCATTGGTTAATAATGATATAAGTAAGTTAATTCCAAAGCAAGGCTTCGAAATGGCAGAAGTGAACGAGGAAATGCGTGGAGCCGGCTTTGACAAAGGAGGATTTCAGCGATATGGCATCCATTTTAACAAACGGGTGGGAGGAGGAATTGGCTTTCGCCTGGCTGGCCAGGAAGTACCTTTTTAGGGAGCCCGAGAGGTCTTGGGACACAGGAATAGTTGGCAGTGAAGCAAGGGAAGGCTTAATGGGGAAGGCTGAGCCCATCAAAATAGAAAACGGTGTGCCGGGAGAAAACTACCAAAAAGAAGTTCATCATCCAGATCAGTTACATAATCATTTAATGGTGTTTAAAGAGGGCGAATTGTTTAATAATTGTACAGCACTTAAAGGACGACGAGATAGGTGTCTAGGATATATGCGAGATGCATATAAGAATGTCGAAGATCCACCAATTACAGATGGCCACAGAACAACAGCGGAGAAGTAGGGGGAGGATTAGGTATGTTGATAAACCGAGGAAAAAAACTGCGACGGATCAAATCGCCTTGCAATTAACATATCTGCTTATCAGGAACACTTGCCGCTAAACGGACATGACCAGGAGTAGCTTATTTATCGACAGGGGACAAATGCTGGCAGGAAAACAAGAGTCTTGTGAGTGTCTCAGTGAAGACATAAACCAGTTTGTAGATGTTGCCGACATTACTCTATTGGGGGACTTTAAAGGCCACATCGAGATTATTGATGGATACACGGATTGTAATGGGAAGATAGTGCAAGACATCTGTGAGGGACACATAGTAGTTATCGGAAACGGAGAAACTAAATTTGATGGTGATATGAGGTAGCAATATCGCAACAGGCAGACAACATTGACTACTGCCTAATGTCGCTGGGAGTTTATAGCAAGCCTACAAAGATGGAAATAGATAAAACGGGGGTGTATAGTCTGGGGAATGATCATAAATGCATTAACTTGCAGTTGGAGGCCTCTTCAAAACAGAAATGTCGGAGAGACAAGAAGGAAACGCACTATTAAACGACAAAGGAATAGCACTATTAGTAGCAGTATAGAAGAATCAAGAAGGGAAGGACCCATGGAAAAGTGTGTTTACAGTCAGGCTTAAATAAACATTAGCACCAAAATTAAAGAATTAAATGTAGTGAAACACTGGTAGGGAAAGAGGAACCCACTAATCTGACGAGAAAAGAAAATTGCAGAGAAGCTATTGAATAGCCACGGGTAGCTTAAGGGATCGCTGAGAGGCAATAAAGGTGCGGTTATCTGGAGGAAATAGTCGACAATGAGAATTGCCTTCGTAATTGTGAGGATATAAACGCTACGAAGGCAATTTTCTTAAAGCTGTGGCCATGAACCTTACTCATGGTTGATTATGGCCAGTGACCAATCCGGAAATCCTAACATCGACAACCAGCCATTTTTCCATCTGACGCCACTCTTTCTACACTACGTGATGGCTGCGACTTGTCCACACTGCCTGCTTTTTTTTGCCTTTGTACTACTGCTTTTCTTCAACAATCTAGCGGAAGCGAGGCAGATCGACGTCTCTAGGCCGCCCAAGTCGCTGTTATGTGAGGGTAATAATGCTCAAGTAGAATAGAAATAGCCCAGCCAACGTGAGCATATCAGTACTCGCTGGCTTGATCCTGATTGTATATTCCGGTGATATGAGGTTGAGTTCAGGGCTTTTGGTACGAGCGCGTCTCCACACCGCTGTAAGTTGTTCAGACATAGCTGAAGCTAGATCGTGCAGTTGATCCGGTTAGAGCTTTATATTTGAAATACTGCCGATGGCTGAATACTGTTAAGAGGCGCCACCCTGTTTTGTCCCATCGCAGCAACCAGCGTCATCGTGCTTCTTGTCGTGCGTAATAAATTATCGCGTTTTTCAAAATTATCCCTTAGCCCAAATTGTGAGGGAATGAAAATTAGAATTTAGTGTACCGCTATTATCAAAATGCGGCTAAGAAGGGGGTGAGTTGTAACAAAGGATTGTAACTACAGTACGTTCTTCTAATTGAAAGATATCGCAGTAGCGTTTGCGTATGCGCGAAATGGCTTTAAATGCCCGCTAGAGTACGAATGTATCTACATAATTTGCTTGCAGACCACCATTTGAACATTTATTCAATATATAATTTTGCTGAAACTTATCTCCACGGTGCTTTTCCTACTTTTTTCCCTTTCTAACGATCACAACTAATCTCATATCAATCTCCTTAGTCGATTTTAGTAGCAGACATTCGGCATTCACGGTTTTGACCTCAAAAGATGGAGATTAGCATGTTTCCGAAAACTAACTCGGCGCACAGGGTGTTGAGCACTGCGCTTTGAAAAACCTCTGCTCGGTCAGTAAAGACTGCAGATTCATCAAATAAATTTCTCCAAAGTGCGGCTGCTGTCCATGGCCCTTAAACCTTTCCAGCAAAATGATAATTACTGCTTTTGCACAATATTTTGTTTCATACATTCGCTCAAGAATGGATGTCTGGAAGGAAGAAATATCAGAGTGTGATTTTGAAACAGGGTACGGCACTTTCTATCGTGTTTGAGATTTTGTTTTTTATTTCATTTCGCCCTTGACATCTTCGATGTTTTTTTTTTAATTCGCAAACTATTTTATCATTTCAGTCAATATTTTATAATTTTATTTCTACCCTTGTACCTTATCTCATCTCTCTGCGTTTATTCGACCAATCTTCCAGTCGCGGTTTGCTTACTTGCACCAAGATTCGTTCACCCGATCATTGGTGTCTCTAATCCTTAGGCTGTCGGGAAGGGCGACTGCGCCTGCAACGAAATCCAGATGGATATCACCACATTCGAGTAAAAGATGTTCAATTGTTTCTTTATATTTATAGCACACTGCATTCGGGTTAAGCGGCTTGGATCAATCTCTTTTTGTAGCTGCGGCTTCTGAGGCACGCAGATATACACTAAAAATTAGGGCACGATCTCTTGCTATCGCCACCAGAGAAAGATGCCTTCCAAATTTGCCTTTTTCAGTTCTCATATATTTCTATACTCTGCTTCTCTTCCATCGAAATTATCCAATTGTTCTCTTCTGTGTTTTGTAGCTATTGATTAACGCCCTTTATTTGTGCGCCTTGTTCCTAACTTACTTAGTGGTTTGTTTTCTCATTCTTTTCCTTCATTTAGAGTCAACGCTTTTTAAGTATAGGAATTAAAGTACTGTAGCTGCTCACCTGTTATTTTCTATTTCCTTCAGGCCTTTGTCTTATAATATTTTACTCAGATTCCCGTGGTTCGAAATGGGCCTAGATCGTATATAACTGTACTCCCTCGCTTGTGGTTTCGCCATGGGCACCTAATAGTAATCGTCGTACAGGTTTCTGATTTACATTTATTCTCGACTCTACCTCTGCTTTTAAGCCACAAAACCGCATTCGCTAGAGTAAGTCCTGACACCGTAAATCATTTCCAAACACGCTACTGCTCATCATATATTTTGTAACACCACCATGCCATATGCATCATTTCAGATTTTATGAAGTAACTGCACCCTCTAGACGCTGAGGAAGAAAATAAAAGATTATTTGGAGAATTTCAATACCTTTCAACTCGCTTTATTGCCTTTTTCTTGCAGTTCTTCTACTGATCACCATTTATTTTTTAGCACTAACCACTGAATATATCGTATTCACTTTGTTATCAGGGCATGTAACAACCTTCCTCTCAAGCGAATGAGGGTTTGGTGAGACTTCCAGCAGCGGCTTAGTTGTTTTGCCACTTTTTCACTGACGTTGTCATCATAGAAGAGTGAAACCTATCTCTGTCAACCTGACATTTCCTGTTCAACTTACATATTTAGTGTTCTATGATTACAGGCTTTGCTGCACTAAAAAGGTAGAGCCGTTGTCAGAAGTGCAGAGATCAGGGTGCTTCATAGCCGTGTAGTGGCGCTCATTTGGCATTAGTGGCGGTTCTTCCCACTAGAGAGGGTAGGACAAAAACTTTTATCGTCAAAAGATTCGGAGCATTGGAAAGGCGTTACAAGCCGCACGAAGTGGCTTAGAAGTAGATCCCCTGGGCTGTACATATTTGACAAAGACTCTACTTATAAGGGACGTCCACGTTTTCAACACTGAAAAAGAGACAAACTCTCTTCCTTCTTGCTGTCGTCAGGAGGTGTCCTTACTTTTCTACTTCAGTCTGCGGAGATTACTGATGCAGATACTAAAATCTTTAGCATAGGCGGATGGAATGTTAAATATCAAAGCGCTCATAAGGACCCGACATTCCAAGCAGTCATATTACAATAGGAACCATTTGATTTAATTACCCATGATATACTTCGGCAAATAACCAGTACTGAAACTCTTTCCTAGTACATACGCCGCACGCAATGACTTTCTCGAAGAGGCCAGGAAAGTTTGCACAGAAACTATGCAGAAACATACCTTCTGTCTAGTCTTCGCAAATGAGAAGTAGAGACCAGTGGCATAGCCTAGAATGGTGAGAACACCAAATATGGCATAATCGGCGGCTTCTAATGTTCGTATCGGCGTCATTGTAGAGAAATTCAAGTTTTCAATTTCTCGCTCCGTAAAGGAACTACTAACAAAATAACTGTGCTACACTTTCACATCGACCCTGAACGTCTTTCTGCCTGTTTGGATGTGACAAAAGCGTTGCTGCCGGCTACACTTTAACGGGTGCACTGCCAATTGAAGGAACAGCTTCCAAAGTGCAGAGAATGTCGACATCTGTTGAAAAGTGCCCAGATGGGTCGCTGTATCAGAAACTGTCCTCACGATGAGCGGTGCACAAGGTTAGGCTGCTCGTAAACCGATATCTGCGCTTTTAAAATCGACATTTTCTCCACAAGGTTCCACCGTGTATCATCATACACCATGCACTGAGAAGCGCTTGCATAGAGCGGAAGTGCCCTGGCCACCTGGGATCCAGATATTCTGTCCCTACGTTTCATTTCATTTGCAGGTTTGACGCCGAGTCCTGTCTATTTGGGGACAGCATCACTTGCGCGATGCAGCACAGCCGACGTTAAATGCTCATCAGCAGTCGCTTCATGAACAAAAGCAAAAAAAGCGTGCTCTGTCTCTGTACTTTTTCTTATTGCAGCAGTTCAGACGCAGCTGCTTGCAGTCGTTAAAATATTTCGCATTGCTTGACATGAATTTCATGCAGTCAATTGTTGATACTTCACATGGCGAGGAAGTGCACTTTTATATCTTTGCTGTCTTGTAAATGGTCGCATCAATGCATAAAAAGCAAATTGTTTCAACAGACGTGCACAAACACAGCAATGCTGAGAGCCTTTCTGAACACCAAACAGAAGTTTATATTTAGAGAGCACTTTTTATTTTAATGGCTATGATGATGAATAGAACTTACAAGGGTCATTGTGTAGATATTTAGTGATTGTGTATACCTTTGTTTAGAAAACTGTCTTCTAAACAGATACATAAAAAGCTGTGAAGAAGGCTGCACCTCATTTATGTATTGCTGCTTTTTTAAATCAAGAGCAGTGTAAATATTCTTCTAAGTCGAGCATCATGTAACAGGCAATGGTGTCAAAGGGATCCTGTAACAGCCTATCTCTATTGCTATTCAGGAAATTAACATCCGAATTTCATAATTAAAGTGTAAAACAGTGAACGAGGAAAATACCTGGCTGTGGTACCACTGGTTTTCTTTATGCGTATATATAAATCACTCAACCGATCTGTCTGAAGAGGGCTAACAAATGCTGTTCGTCAAACTCGTAAACAAGGACGCAAGGTCACAATGAATAGACTGAGAGCAAACAGAAGCTCGCATAAAACAGACCTCTATAATAAGCCTAAGTAAAATATGGTCAGTAGCACATGTGAACACCCTTGCATTCAGACGATGCCAAAAAATAGAGAAATACATCGCACATTCCTGTTTACATTGTCTCAATGGTACAGGAAATCCTTTTGTAAGTTTTAAGCATGCATGTTTTGAAAACGAACGAACACAAGCCCGTGCTGAAATACTTTGTAGCTTTATGCCAGCTTTATGCCTCGAAATTTTGTACTTGTGCATAAATGAATAATACGAAGACGCTTTTCTGAATAACGGTGGCATATCGCTCTTTGTGAGGCCAAAAACACACACCCCTGTTTAGAACCTTGTAGGTCTCCAGCATAAATATAATTTTGTTTCCCTAATAGTTGAAGTGATTCAGGCTTTTTTGGCATACACCTCGTTCTGCCCAGCGTAAGGCACTGAATAAAATATTTACAACATTACAATGAAATTTGCCTGTATGTTAGTAAGAACAAGGTTGGTTATAGAAATCAAATATTGAAGGGCGCTTAAGCCTCGGCTTTAAAAATTCGACGAGATCGCGTTTATACCACAGTTTTTTGAAGATGATGGATGATGGATACGGCTTTGAATCGTGCGGCAGCTCGTGCCGTTTGTTGCGGTAGCTCCATCTATTGCAGCAGCTCCGTACGATTGTAGAAAATTCCCAGTGAGGGCCGCATCACAGGTGATCAAAGCCGAAATGCTATTTTCTACTGTTGGGCTCCGCAGCCCCTTTAAGTGTTTTAAACCACTCGCGCGTTTTCAAATTTGTATTGTGGTTGCGCGGGCAGCGCCAGTCCGCATGAGCGCATGAGCGCATGAGCGCCTTCCTTCTGCGGTAGGCGGAAGCAAGGCGCGGGGCCTTTTTTGCCTCGGCAGGGGGGCAGTGCAGGACAGTGAGAACACCACTTTCTGCCATTCCGACTTAGGGGGGGGGGGGGGGGGGGGAGTTTTCCCCAAGAGCACACTATCATTTTGGGTGAACATCATTTACTATAGGGTTAAAAGAATGGAATACTTGTAAATATAAAAAAAAAATCAGAAAATAACTTCTTTTCCGCGGCTTGGTTACTCCTCGAGGTACGTCCAAAGCCGTGTACCGGGTGTTTCTATTAAGTTGTAAGGATAGGCATATTCATTCTTCACAGCAGGGCAACCCCCTCCCCCCCCCCCCCCAAAAAAAAAAAAAACACTGCGTTTAACTGTACAAAATCGTCACTTAGGGAGTGAAGGTTGTGCGAGTGGCTTACAGGTGATGGGCTTCACTGTGGATGTAATGTGCAGCTCACCACAGCGAGCATTTTTTTATTAACACGGTGCGTTTCAGACCGGCTAAAATGTACGAAATGGGGGTCAACGTACGAATAATGCAACGACGGCGCTTTAGACTGGATTACTTGCACGTGTGGCGGAGACGGACAAGCAATCCATTACACTCAGTTGGAGTTGTAGGGGTTTAGAGCCTTCCAACAATTTTAAACGGGTTCTTTTTGTGTGGTGTTGCTCCGCGGTTAGGGCGTTTTCCTGTATACGTACGGAAACCTCATCATGACGCAGTTGCTTCAGGCGAGCGGTATTTGTCATTCCGAAAGAGCTGCGCTTGAAAAGCAAAAATTTTGCTTTGCCTGTCACAAAAAAATGGGTAGATAAAAGCAGAAAGTAACTGGAAAATAATGTTAGGAACAGCAAAGTGCAAAAAGAAACTAAAAAGAAATACTGAGGTAGTAACGCAAGTAATGTTCGTTTTTTCTTTTTTTTTTTACGCAGAATTCTAGCAGCTAAAATCATTTCCAAGTTTTAATTGAGCGAAATTGCAAGAACTTCGACCTTGTTCTAAATGCGTCACTTTGAAATAGGACGCTTTGGTTTTTCCGCTTTCGAAGATAATGGCTGCTTCTTTGATTGCATAACGTGATCAGTCTGAATAGAAATGTAGGAGCTCTACGCAATAGCGAAATTGACACCGCAGGTTTCAATACACAGCAAACCCACTACATAACCCACACTATTCCAAAAACCTTACAAGATGTAATTTTAGACGAAGGAGAATTAAAAGGATTACACATATGCGTAAAATACCCGGTTCTAAATTACACTTAACAGCAGCTTCACAAAATGATAAAAAGCGTGTGTGCGACTCTGTTGTCAAAAGCAGGTCCACGGCTGAAATCAAAGCGGACCTCTGGGAGAAAAAACTGATTAATATAATTCTTTTTATGATATACAATTCGCATGGAAAATCTAATACTTGTGGGGAAGCTGCAGCATTTAACCACAGCTATCAGTATTTTTATAATGAGGAGATGCATTAACATCACTAATGGGAAAGATCTCAAGAATAATAGTAAATAGCACAATTTGCTCTTCGTACTTTTAAAGGGGTAGAGACACCATATTACATGGACCTAATAACCTAATAGCCTAATAGCGAGTTGGCGATAGCTGTTCGCAGGCGACAACGGCAGGTTTTCGAATATTTCGTGTTGGCGCGAGGATTGCCAAAACGACGCAAACATGTTTACGGATGCAGTTGACTATAGTGAACTATATACAGTTGACAAAATTTTTCCGCAGTGTGACTGTGCCATGACAGCATATGGTGGAGTCACACTGCAAACAGAGCAGACGATGAACCTGCTTCTTGACGTCACGAGTGCTTGTACCACTTGACATTTCAATGTTATGTCTCCTGCTCCATGACGTCAAGTAAAACCTGGTAACTATGAACAGAAACCGAAACTGCTGCATACTAATAATACGATAATAAATTATTTAATGCGATTTTGGGCTTGTAACACCATGCTCAATGCTTACAAAATCGCTACACACTATTTACAATGCAAAAGTACAGCACAAAACGTTATTGCCCCGACCGCTTTAAAGTTCATGGTAAGTCACTTTTGGTATTATACTTTCTATTTCGCTTCCACGTCATATCTTCTTTGTCTTCCATCAAGGGTTCTATTTTATGACTCTTGAGAGAGAGAGAGAGAGAGAGAGAGAGAGAGAGAGAAAACTTTTAATGAGCATAATAATCAGTAGCTGGGTGGTCGGTGCCCCTAGTCCAGGGCTCCGCTGGCAGCAGCTGACTTGCGGACTAGCTGGATAATCCAGGCTTGCTGGTCCAGGTTGTCGCTGGTCAGGGCCGCCTCCCACTGCTCGTGTGTCGGACATGGCACTATTAACGTAGGGCCAGGTTTGTCCTGGCATTTCCAAGAGATGTGATAGAGTGTGGGGCTTGCACCGCACCAAGGACAGTAACTCGTGTATTTTGTTGGGCTTATCTTATTTAACATTTGATGACTCTTGAACATTACGTTTTGTTTCTTTTTCACATCTTTAATTTGTGGACATGATCTCCTTTAAAGCTGGCGTCATTCGTTTGTTCTCTTACCTGTATAGCAATGATGGCATCCCTTTTCATGACCACATCGAGATGCCAATGCAGTGCAGAATATATATTGGTTTTGTCATGGTATATGACGACTTTAGGAAGGCCTCCAAAGTTGGTTGCCCAAGGCAAATGCTGAAGAAAATAAAAAGAGTGGTCACCATGAAATGTAACAGGAATTGCAGAGGCACATTCCTGGGAAAATGTTATTCTAATACACCCCGACATATTTTGCAAAAAAATGCAAAAATAGAGCTAATAACATGCAGTACTTCAGTAGAAAAAGGCTGGACACCTTATATTTACGTGGAGGTAGCAAGCTAGCCAGGCCATGGGGATCTTTCTAAGCTATTGAATTTCATCACAGTAACTTAAACGAGTAAGAACGTCCCTCTCAAATGACTTTCTTTTACGTGTCTCCTTTTCAACTTCTAGAATTCTCGTGTCTGCTTTTGTTGTATCAATGTCTGAGAATCACTTTGAACTCATTCTTAGAAGCTTAAAAGATATTCTTGGAATGAAAATCATAGTAGTAGGAGGTAAAAAATGCAGTTATTCATAATGTTTACCTCATTTTTCTACCAAATTCACTATAACAATAAAGAGAATATCACTGGGTTTGCACAGCGTCTTTAAATGGAGACATGAAACTTACAGCAGACGCAAGAAACCGCTTTTTAGCAGTACTTCAGTTGTCTCTGCGAGTGCCTTCCCCTTTGTAACCATGCACTTGACGCGTACAATATCGCCATTGTGTGCAAAAGTAGTATTAACTTGGTGCTTTTTAAAACGAATTAAAGGCTAAGCATTATACAGTACACTAAACGCCTAAGCAGTTTGAGGCGATAAACATAGTTCAGTATTGTCTACACATCGCTTTGCATTTCATGTTTAATACGCCTGGTTTGTTTATGCTTACCTGACTAATTTTACATGTGTATTTTCTAAATACGTATCCCTTCACTAAATTTGCTGAAGAATTTGAAAAAATTTGTTGGCTTGCTTCTTCAGTCATATTCAGTGCTTTTTATTTTGCTGACTCGAAATGTTTCTCGTCATGTTTGGTGGGCCGCTTTCCGTTTACATGAACCCTTTTTTGGCATTGTATTTACAAATAACCTTCACTCCTTATTATCAAGGCAGGCACATCTCGGTCATTTCTTTTAGAAGAAGGAATCACGGGAACTGCTCTGTGCAGCAGGCCCTCTAAAAGCAGAATGGATTATATCGGAAGGCTGTGCCATTAACATTAATGTTTCAAATAATGTGCTCCAACGTTCTTCTTTTGCCTCAAAATTGAAACTGTTGCCCGAGAAAGCTAAACTTGGGCTATGTATGCAACGTATTTGTTTATGGATTCCATGATACGACTAATCAGCAGAATGGTGCTGGGCAGCGTATGCGGATTGAAGGCAATATGTTAGTATGGTGGAATGATCAGATATTCGATGGCCAATTAGGCGCAGGCTGAAGGGTTGATGCTCTATGAATGTTTGGTACATTTACTGCAATCAGTGTTTTTATCAGAGCCGAGACTTTGCACACGCGGCACGTTTTCTGAGCAGTAAGCATGGCTGGTGACATGGGGGAAGGAAAAGTTGCTTAAGTGATAGGTAGGATATAAGTTGACACCTACTTCACATGGGTGGAAAAGGTGGATTAGCTGGTAGATTGTGCTTCGTAAACGGTTATGCGACCTTTAAACTACACCTTAATTACAATTCGCCGCTTTTATTTTTGCATTATAGCATAAGGGTCCCGTGTCGCACAAAAGCCGGCATCGTCGTCGTCAGCCGTAGTTGGCCATGATCAAAAAAGTTGTTTCGCCGACAAGGATATGACATCAAGAAACACGCCACTGTGCTGGAAACCGAAACACCTCACAACTCTTTTGTTAAATGTGATGTCATGACGAAAACAAATGCGAACCAGAATGGCGCTTAAGGAGATTGAAAAAGAACCGCATGTTTATAATAACTTCGTTTAGTGAAAACATGCTTGATTTGCATTTAGGAGAATTTCTATGTTTAAGGTCCGGTTCAGTTAGCCGTCTTTGATTTGTAAGCCGCACACGCGAACGACTAGTGTATACAAAATTATTTTGCTTTATTTCATGGAAACAGAGACATTATAAATTTCAAACGTTCATTTACCTCAAATCAAAGTGCAGCGGAATCTAAGCACACTATACAGTCTAGAATATAAAACTATTGGGATATGCATGCGCTCATCAAGTTTAGCCAACCAGTGAGGAGGTTTGTCCAACGCAGCGTAAAATCTACGCACGAATGCACACTCCTTTTGAACACTTATTTATAGGGTATTTGGCATTTGGTCAGGAACTCTTATGGTATTTTGGAATTTCTGTACCGCATATGGTTCTTCCCATTAACATAAAAATTGTTCCTGAGGCAGACTACACTTCGCTAGAAACGCAACGATTTTGTGGACATGAGGCTGAACAAAATAGTTCTCGTTTGTGAGTGGCATTTCAGGGCCAGTGGTGCAGTGGCAAGCGGTCCTGTCTAGAGCGCGCCGATGTTACTCTGAATAGCAAGCCAGCGCCATCAACATCTAAAGCCGTATCTAAAGTTGACATCAGAATGCTGTGTTATTGAAGAGCGATTATTCCTGTGTGCAGTGCCAACTTCCTAAAGAGCATCTGGGTAGATGATAACACGCTGCACCAGCAACGATAGTTAGAATTTACCGAGTAAGTCAAGCATCCCGGTCTACTCCCATCGCTAGTCAGAAGAACCTAAGCGATGCCTAAGATATGTGCCTCTGTTCTGCTTAAAACAACAATCCGTTTTCTAACCTGCGACTGATCGCAACTACCACTCCAGAGCCGTCCAACCATTCAGAGCATATACTGGATATTGACACTCTTTAGTTAACGCGCCATTTTGAAAAAAAAAAGCAAGAACAAAAATAAAAGAAGTTGAGGTATGTTTATGTGTTTTGCAGCTTGGTTTCGGTTCAGAACATCACCACTGGTTATACTCAATCGGCTCGAATTTGTTTACCCTCAATCTCCTCGCCCTATTAAGAAGGACGAAACAGACGTGACAGGTCATATTGCAAAACCTGCTCAGCCGAACATTGCTCAGACTGCGACAACACTCTATTGTTGTCAGCCTTACATGCCATTCTTGCATCTGCGACACATTTAACGTTGTTTACCTGTCTGTTGAACTGTCACAAGGAGAGAATGGATGCGAAAATGTTTTTGTTTTGGAAATTTTGCGCTCCCTCTAGGGCTAAAAGGCAGCTCCGCTCCAAGTCGCTTCGTTAAATACCCTTAATACGTTGAGCTTTTGTCAAGAACATGATTTGCCTTTCTTTTACTATTTGCTCCGTTGCGGAAAATTAGCCCATTCCTCTCATTGTCCGGCTTGCGAGCAAGTGCAGCATAAGGAGCAAAGAAACGCAGCGCACACGTTTAGAGACGCCTCCATTCGCGTCTAACCCCATACAGATCTACAATTTCAGGATCAAAGCGCATTTCTCATCTCCATAAGGTAGTTCACAATAATGTCTAGACGAACATTCAAAAATTAAACAAGCACTTTGCATCTAATTTAAATATTTTATATGCACCTCATCACTTTGTGGCTGATTCGACCACGTTGAAATGATGCTCCAGCTGTAAATAAGAGACCGCAGCAACCACCATCTCTTAAGCTGTAGAATTTTCAAAACTTTCAGGGAATAGTATAGAGGTGGCCTGAATACAGAGATCCCATTCTGTCATTGTTATTTTTTTAAGTTAAGTGAATGCCGAAGCTGATGAACAAGCGCCTTGTTTGGATTTACTTCCCTGCTATAGTGGCTACCAATACTGGCAAACTATAGGGTCTTCAGTTTCACGGTGCTATAGGGCATGTTGTTAACGCTTTGAACGACTGCACTAGGAAAAAACACAGGGCTGAGTCGAATAACAAAACTGCACACGACATTTCATAAGATCATGTATCGACTTTTCACAAACAAAAAACGATAAATCCATCACTCGTCAGATTTTATTTTTTATGAAGTACAGAAGCAGATAGCATTATAACCTTGCAAGCTTTCCAAAGGGCTCACCCCGTTTTTAATCTCTCTGCATCACACCAACCTCAATAACAGAAACATTCGAGGGACAAAAAGATAAAGGGCTATTCATTGCAGTACGAAAGAAAATAACAACCATGTATTTGTGAAAAAATAACTAAATAAGAATTATTATATACAAATGAATTCATTGTCATCACTTGTCCTATTTATGACTTGTTTAATGTTTGTCTTTTTTAGCGCTTTGCGTTATATCAGCCATCACATAAACTTGTTCAGTAAAATTCTTACAAGCATTTTCTTATTTAGACGTTTTGAAAAGTACCAGCGGAGTATAGGAAATAAATTTTCAGGAGATTACTCCTGAAAATCTATTTCCTATATTCTGTAGCAGAAAAACAACTCTGTAGCAGAAAAAGAGGGGGCGAACGTTTCTGGCAGAAGGTTTGAGTTGTTGTAAGCAGCATGAGGTGGCGCCACCAGTACCATTGTTGGGGCAGTGGCTCGTCTGGCGTTGTCGCCGCCGCACAAGATGGGAACATCTGACTTCTTTTGATCGAATAAGGCAAGTACCCCGAACAAATTTGGTATTAAAAAATACTAGCAACAAATTACCATTTCTGTGCAAAATTTGAACTGCGAGGATTCCGCGGTTTAGCTGGGAGAAGCATTCTACATCGCGCCTCTAATTATGCAACACCCTATATATATATCAATCGAGGGATTTTGTAGTGTGTGTCGCAATACGGCGCTGCCAATTTTCACGTTACAACCACAACAGTGCCGATGCCGACATTTCTGCGACACGGGGATGTCAACGCTGTTGCCTTACCATTACGATGATTATATTTATTAAAGAGTTAGAGTAGCCTTATATTGATAAATAATTTTTTTACAGCTTTTTCGAATTTTGGGAATGTAGATATAGATGTTTAGAGTCCGGTTACGTGCATGCCCCAATTTTGAAATATCGGTATTACTTGTGCCGTGTAAATGGCTTCAATATACCGAGGTAAGTAAATAAGATTGTAATTGTGCGTGTGTTCTAAGATGGCTGAGATGGTTACTTGCTGGAACCTTTTTCCAAATATTCATATTTGCATATTTACGAAGTCAGCGGGTGTGAAACGTACCGTCTGTTGCAGAAGTTTGCGGCCCAACGCGCCGGGCAGAGGAGCAGTATCGCTCCCGAGAGGCGGCGCTGCCTGGTGACGTAGCTATAAAGAGTGAGGAGGCTTGTTCTCTTCTCCTCATCCCGCGGTTGATATCGCACATCTTTGCTCTCAGCCGCAGGATTAGGGGAAGAGAACAAGTCTCCTCACTCTTTATAGCTGCGTGACCAGGCAGCGCCGGCGGGCGCAGCGCCGCCTCTCGGGAGCGATACTGCTCCTCTGCCCGGCGCGTTGGGCCGCAAACTTCTGCAACAGACGGTATTTTAAAATAGCCTTGCTGAATTGGTCTGATTTCACCTGGCCCTAACTATTGTCGTAATTCGTGTAGTTCCCCGATTACGTCGATGCGTTCTATGTTCTAACACAGTTTCCATCGAACAATCTTGCTATGATTGGATTTAACCTAACCCGCTCCAGATAACTTCGAAGACTGGGAAACAGCATGGCATGGTTTTCAGCCAAATCCTTACAAAATAGGCAATTTTAATAGTCGAGCAGCAAAGAAATGAAGAAATTTTAACGAAAATATTTGAAATTATACTCCTTCAAATGCTCTGACAAGTCCAATTTTTATTTCAGGCATTTCCGACAAAACGTAAAGTCTCAAATACTCAGTCTGTAATTTAGCTCCATATGCATGTAATGTTTTATCGTTATCATCATTGCCTTTTGATACCGCCCTGATTTGTAAGTGGCTATACAGTACGTGTTACTATTACGAAGTAACTAAGATTTAAAATTTCAACTTAACTATTTGTAATAGACGATTTTAGTTCAATGTCGTCTTGAAGCATTTCGCAAGGAGGCTAGCAGTATGAATTGCATCAATTACCGTGATTTTGTTTGGCTCGGTGTTATTTTCAATTTATTAAATCAGTTAACTATACACCAATAGCATCCTCGATGTTGTATTAGTGTCATTTTGCTTCTCACTAAAAGTAACACAATCGCCGACGAACAAATGAATATTAAATGCCATAGTTATGCAGTCAACACCATTGTGCACTGCGCAAGATCATGATAAGAAATCTGCACCTCTTGCGATTCCGCCTTTATTGAAATAAACCGTGAGTAGTAGCCGTCAGAGCAATCACACTTCAATTGAGCAAGTTACGATGAATGTTATGCTGACAATACAAGTAATAGCTATTCCTGGCAAATTTTATCTAAAGGCTTGTTAGAAGTTCAGAAATACCCAGTCACCTAATGATCTGTCATATACTGCAAGTTGAAGCTTCGTTTGGGGGAAATAATGTTTTACGTGGTTTTACCTTCCAAAAGCCTTCTTGGGCTGATAAAAGTATGTTCATCTCAAGAAGTCGCAAAGCCGCGGTGTATCACGTGCTCAAGTATGTTTCAACACGTACATGTTGCATGTGAATGGAGCCTATTAGTCGATGAGTTCTGGTTCTCAGCGGTAATGGCTTTTCTGTTCTTTATTGTTTATGAGGTCTGCTTGAACACCTAATTCCGCAGTCACTTTGGGACGTTAAACACCATAAACCAATGAATGACTCCTCGACGCCGTTAAAATGCTCACAACCTTTCGCCTTGACAGCTGAGGTAAAAGCTCACGGATGGCTTGGACAATTAAATGGCATGAATGTTTTCTTTACCTGGAGTTGTCCGATATTCTATAGAAGGGGACATTCGCTATACCTACTGCAGCTGACCGTTGAGATGCTGCCTTTTGGTAGAATCTCAGTTTAGCGACAAAAAGTTGTTTTTTGTTTTGAATGCTGTCATATCCATCTTTGTAAGCTCCTTTGTTCCATTTGAAAAGAGCCACTATTACCTTTAGGTGAAGTGCGCTGAATATGGAACTGAAAAAAGTCATGTGCGTTAAAACCCCAGTATTTTAGCACAGTTCTTTCGCGGGAAGCGAGTTACCTCTGGAACCTAATTCACTACCGCTGAAAGTTAGGCTCACCAAATCAGTTGGGCACTCCAAAACTGGAGCAAGCAATCCTACCATATTTATATGATGTCCAACGTGGGGATCAATTTTGCAAGCCTTGGAATCGCCGCAGTGTTAATTGTGTTGCTAGCGGACGTTGCTGAACAAGCATTTGTATTCATTCCAAACGTCTACGAACATGGTAAGTGAAGTTTAATTGCGTGGCCTCATTTTAAGGCACACTGTGCCGTACCAAACTGTGTATTGAGATCACGTGATTTTTTGTACAATTCTGTTCCCATCATCGTTACGCCTTTGAACAAAAATTTCTCGTTCCCCCCGCCAACACTGGGGACAATTTTAATTTCGATTTGATTTTTGCCCTCTGATTAGCGTTGCATGGTAACGATGAACGTCTCTTTATCAAAATTCTAAACATTTTTATGGGATGAAAATTCTCATAAGCAGAAATAAAGCACTCTTCATAATACGCTGATTTCCCCAGTAGAAAGACAGCCATCTAGAGGGAGTTTATTGTGGGCGCCACATTTAAGGATACGTCGCCGTTCACATCCAGATTTTAATGCGGCCGTTCCTCCGCAGGTAATTTGGATGGACGGAAATGCTTGCAGTGACAAATATAAATATATATCTTGGTACCGGTAAAGCGAAACGTCGTCTTGAAAGAGGCACGAACTCTACTTGTTTTAGAAAAATAAATTTCGTTCGAGGAATGCTGTAATAAGGAAGGCTAAGGGCCATTGCAGGAAAAAAAAAGTGCAAATTAATCCTAATACAACTTATGCATGTTCCTGAGGAGGACTATAGTACCAATTTTCTACGGCACTTGCAGAAGGTCTAGGAGCATGATGCTGTTGCAGTATGGCGAAAAATTTTATAATGCATGAAATATATTAAATAATGCGAAAAATGAATCTTTGTCGCTGGTCAAAGCGGCATCTGGTAGTGAAGCAGCACAACGTACACTAAACTACTTTGACTAATGTTTATTGGAGCATTTGCTTTATGACTATACTTTGAAGCATACATAATAGTCCGTCAACAATGATAAGAAACTATGATCTTGACAAACTAGCCCAGTATGCCTTTGACTAGCCAGTTGGCCACTGTCTCATTGTATTCAATAACATTGTCGAAAATATTTTTACGTTTCAAAAATAAATTGTAATGTAATGACGCTCTGTCACGCAAGCATGCGATGTTACTGAAAAATATTTATTTCTGCTAAACGTATAAAATACTTTACAAATTTGCGCCAACAACAAACCTGGCTTCTCGAAATTCTGAAGATATTCGTCCGAATGTCTTTAACCCCAAAATGTTTGGTAATATTTTAACACGTTAGTCAATACAGCACCAATTTAAGGCATTAAATAATTTAAAGAACATTTATAGAATATAATATAAGCGTTAATATATGGCCATCAACCCGGAGCCCTTCATTTGGCTCAAGATACTGCCCCGGAATTGAATCTTAGAACCGGCGATACAGCACCGATTTCCCTTTATATGCGCATAGCATTAACAAAATTTTACAAGAATCTCGCATGTGCCGTGTGACTCGCTGCTAAAGAATTCGAGAATTTCTGCTTATTCTAAAACATGCAATCACCTCGAATTTAAAATAGAATTTCCAGACATGGTACTCTCGCTAGTTCCTGGCCACTCGCTTTCACAAAAACTAATTCTATGACGCCTATACTTGTAATGCCGCCAAAAAACCAGCTTCAGCTAGCTGATGTATTTCAGGTGACGCCTTATAGCGAAACCTTTTCTATTACTAGTCAGCCTTCCCATGCGAACCTTTCTGTGGTTTGTCAATGTTGTAATATAAAGTTAGAGACCGGAAGATACCAGAGGTGTACACTGAAAATTACGCTGGTTTTCAAGTGTCGTATTTATAATCGCAAAGTGATAAGATTTTCAACAGCATAAAATAATGGACAGCGTATAGTACTCCCACTTGTCTTTATTTAAAATCACTGTTTTGCTCTGTCTATTCCAGGAAAGTGCGTGTACAAAAATAGGGAATCATTTGCTGGACAAACCTACTCAGATGAAAAGGGATGCATACTCTGGCGGTGCTTTAAGAAGAACGAAACCTACGGCGAATTGCATGGCACTACGTCAGTACCCCAATCTATATATTGTTTCTTTCTGAGTGCGTTTATCCGATTACATTTCTTTGAAAAGGCCTTAAGACAAACTCTTCACCTGCAAAATACGGCCTGTGTAAATGTAACAGAGCACACTCATAGGTAGAGTTCATACTGTGAAAGAAGGCCAGGTCGAGACAGCAAGGTCGTGAAGGCAAGGCAAGGTATGCCGTGTCAGCGTTTAATCGGATGGAGAAAACCCAAGCCGCGGGACGATGATGATGGTATGTACAAGAGGAAGAAGAAGATCATGGTATGTACAAATGAAAGAAGATCTGTGAAGGGCTCACAATACTTACGCTCCGTGTAAGTCTACGGGTCAAGACGAGGAAAGAAGAAAATACGAAATGCTTGATAAGCGGCAGATTATTATGTTCACATTTCTTTTTAGGAACGCTGTAAGACGGCTATTCATCAGACCCCAATAGTCTTAATGAAAAAAAGTTGAAGTATTGATCACGAAGTTACACTTCAGTGCAAACAAAGAATAATTTCGGGCTAAAAGGGCAAAAAAGCACTTTTGGAATAAAGTAGTCATGGTGTACTGCGAATTCTGTTCGTTCAGTATAGTGGCGGCATGCTTTCCAGGACGGCACAGTAGTTGAAATCTCGAGTTTACAAGGATCAGACATGAAACTCTGCCCGTAATCATGGTTGGTGCCTAGACTTAACGGAAAGGCGAATATTGCCGCCTTTCCATGAGCGCTCCTCTGAACGAAAGGGACCAGAAAAGAAAAATACTGGCTTAAGACGGACATTAAAAAAAAAAAATGTGCATAACGCAACGTGGGAGCTCAATGTCTCCGGGTAACTTTGTATAGGAAAATGGACAAGCGCGGTTGCGGGAAGTAACCAGAACGCTTACAACACTGCGCACAAGAGAACGCGGCCACGAGTTTAAATTAGGCTCCCCGTTGTCCTGCTGGTCTTGATATAGGAATGTATTTCGCGCCAATAAAAACTGAGGAAGTCAGCAAAGCGCAGCGGAAAAAAAAATTGCTAAATACCACGAGCCGCATGAGATGATGGCGATGTCTTATTTGCCTGTGATGCGGCAGCCCGAGAAGCTGACTTGCGCTCATCACCGCGGGTATTCAAGTACTTCGAGTGCACGTGCTAATTTCTGATGTTTTATTTATTTGGCACAATTGCCGTCATTCGTGCCATCGCACAGGGACGACGCCAAAAACAACTTCAGTACCTACCGACTTCTTACAAGATATTCGCCGCCACGGCATTTCTTGTTCTGCGCAGGCGCGAAAATACGAGAGTATATTTGCCTTAATGGACAAGAGCGCACGAACCTGACGTTATTATAGCTCCATTTTAGATATCACTGAATGATTATTTCGAGCAAAAATTGCGAAGAAGCCTGAAGGCGGTGAAGTGAAATGTGATGCATTTACCACCGCGGATACGAAGAATACAGGATCGCGCCGCGGCGAACATTGGACGCCATTCACTCGGTCTCTCACTGGTTTCTCCGAAAATACTTCTTAAACCCTCTGAGATGCAGATCAGGCTACTATAGCATCCCTCAAAGAGAATTAAATCGAAGAAAAGAAACAACTATCGTTTTCGTTTTCTTGAGGGCTTTAAAAAAGTTGATCGGAAATAATAGAGGAACGCATATCGTAATCAAAGAAAAATATCATGAACTGACTGCTTTTGCAGACAGCAAAATAATGTTAGTTTTCTTCCACGCATATAGGGACGTAAGAGACGAAGTATTTTTGTTATATTCTGGGGCAATCACCAAAGGTTATCGACAGCTCATTTTAAAGTGATAGACTTAACGGCCTCGTGTCGCAGCAGTGCCGGCGTCGGCGTTGTGGTGGTTGTACGGAGAAAATCAGTATGAAGCTAACGCAAAATTAGGAAGGAGGGAGTATTTAGGCCTCCTTACATGCTGGGATACGAAGGCACCTCTCTTCTGTTGCCGGTCTGGTTGTGCGCCTGTCCCAATTCTTCTAATGCGTCGTGTTGCACACATAGTCCCGCCAACGCCTGGCTTGTTCAGTCATGTCAGGGCATGCAGTGGCGTCATCTGCTTTGAGCGTTTATGACGTCAGACACTGTTTCTATGACTACGAGCAAGTATACCTATGACTAACCGTGCCTCAATGAGAAAGACTAATCAAATGACGATTATCACAATTATCACTCATTGATTTCATTACTATTGATTTATTGTTTCCTGGTTTACATTTTCGCCTCACACATTATGGTGACATAAAATATGATGCAACACCGGCATTTTCCTTAATAAAATGTCTTGCGCAACCACAGGGTAAAACCTGGTTCCTTAAATTTAGAAGGAAATGACACAACCGTCCAGCTCGAGGACCACGGCTTTTCACTATAACAAATGTGGACCTAATGTAGGCATTCCCTTTTCACGGTCAGATATTAAATAGATACAGCACTAGAAAGGAACTAATTGCTACAGCAAATCTAAAGCGAATAACAAAGTGAATTTCCGCGGCGATCTTCACCTTTATTTACATGAGGATTTAGCGCCTGACATATGACGCTCACTGTCTAAAATCTCCCGATGGTACGTAGCTGCCGCAACACATGGCGCGCGTGCACTATAACGTATTGCCACGAGTCCTTGTTTTTGTTGCTCCTGGCAGCCGCCGGCAGCGTCTTATCACCTTGATTGTACCACACAGAATGATCTTGTGTTTTTTGTTGGTTACGCTCGCCGTCTACGACACGCAGCTTTATCATTCACTTTGCTGCGCAGGATGTACCTAGATGTATTTATATTTATTTCAGCCTCTCGGGCGCGTTTCCGCACTGTTCGAGTTAGTTCTGGTCACATTTTGCGCGCTATACAGATAACTCTTTGTCAACTTTGTTTCATCACAGATGAATGCAACGGGCATTAGAATTTTAAATTCTACGATCGGCAGGCACGCTTGCAGATATCGCTGCCGAACTGGTTATTTTTTTGCGGGCGCAAGTCTATTTTCAGTATCCTTACCAACTCCTGGTAGTACGTAATAGCTCTTTGATATGGACAGTATATCACGTGTTTTAACGCGATAGCGTTAAGGAGCTCGTGTCGCAGAAAAGCCGGTGTCGTCGGTGTCGGTGGCGTTGGCCGTGAGCGATAAATCCTGGCATGCACTCCATAAATAAAAAGCAACGTCCAAGATGGGCTGGGTGGGAATCGAACCAGGGTCTCTGGAGTGTGAGACGGAGACGCTACCACTCAGCCACGAGTTTTTTTTTCTTTATTTCCGAAGTATACATGAACAACAAATGGTCACACTTAGTAAAACACTTCAGCTGCTCTTGAGCTGAAGCGTGTGAGGTTAAAATTTCTTCAATTTTACCAGGTCATCCAGAACATCTGCCCACTGTAGTGGGTCAGGGAGCGCGCAGATACATTCCCGTAGATAAACAGCACTTTCAACAAAATTTTCACGTACACTGCGAATGTTAATATCTTCATGCCTTACTTGCATTCGTGTTTTCCACAAGCTGTGGAGGCCTAGAAGCATTATTAAACCATAGGGTACGTCTTCGTTCTCCATCGGTAAAAACCGGATGCCATAAGGGTTTAGTGGCAGCTCTTTTTTAATTGTTCTTTGTAGCACGTCCCAATGAAATACTGCATCCCAGCAGTCTAAGAATATGTGTTCGATTGTCTGTGGCTTCTTGCAAAGCTGGCAGTTTGTCGTCCAAGGGACATAGATTCCTTTTTTCGTGAAGCCAGGTTTTGACGGGTAGAGTGTTCGAGTGCAACTTAAAAAAGAACGTTTTGGCAGCCGGTCGAACTGGCATCCTCTTCACTCGTTTTAAAATATCCTGCCCTGGGCCTCCACGGTAAGGCTCCCGATACAAAGGTGCCGGCAGCATGATTTCCACTAGGTCCTTATACAGCTTTTTCTTGCCACCACTGTACAAATATTCGAGGGAAAAACGCACTTCTAACAACTTGTAGGAGAGAACTACCTCGCGCAAATATCCTGTGACAGCACCACGCATGTTTTCACTTGAGGAGACAACAAATCCGGGTAACAGCCTTTGCAGCCGCACTTGCTTGACTGTTCTTAAAGAGGTGTCATTTTGGTCGCGAAGAAAAAAAAAGCGCGATACCACTTGGCGCAGAAACAAATGAATCAAACCGACACCTCCGCTTTTTAAAGAAAAAAATAAATTCGTTCGCCTCGTCTTTTCCCAGGTCGAAGTCCAAAGAAAAACCGCAAACACACGATGAATTTTTTGAATGGCAGTTCGTGACGCACATAGAACATTCATTACATACCATATCTTTGAATTCAAAAACACATTGCAGATAAACGCGCGTGAAAAGATTGACAGTTGCCTTCCCTGCCATGCTTCTGCTTTCTCTCGCACTCTATTTGTTTCTTCCTTCCAGTGTAAGCTAGGATCGCGATAACATTGTAGGGGCACACCCAGATACTGTATTGGCAAGGAAGACCATTGCAATCGGGAGAAAGAAGCCGGTTCAGCATCCCATAAGCCGTGCCAAAATCCGAAGCTTTTTTCCCAGTTAACCTGACATCCAGTCTGGTCACAAAACTTTTCAACAACGTTAACCACTTCACAAATGCTTCTTCTGTTTTTACAAAATACTGCAATGTCGTCCGCGTATGCAAGTAGCTTCACATGCGCCGACTGAAGCTTGAAACTCGAGATGCATTCATTATTGAGAATGGCCAAGCATAATGGCTCGAGATAGGCTGCAAAAAGCAGAGGAGAGAGTGGGCATCCTTGCCTCACCGAAGAACGCACTGCGAGACTGTCAGTGAGATCGCCATTCACTATAATACGCGTCGAGCTGTTTGCGTACGCCATTCTCACTCCCTCCACGATTACCGAGCCCAGGTTACAATGCTCTAGAATGGAGAAAAGGATGTCGTGTGATACGCGATATAAAGCTTTTTCCAAATCCAGCTGAATCATGGCAACCTGACTTCCAAGCGTGTCTACACATTCCAGTACGGTTCGTGCCACATGTATATTTGTGGCGATGCTGCGACCTCTTATGCCGCACGTTTGGTGCGGTCCGACTAATTTGGCTATTACACTCTGCAATCTCTTCGCTAAAACCTTCATGAAGATTGCACTTCCGGCCGCCACAGCGTACGGACGTGTAATGACGGGCTCTGCAGGAGCGGCTTCAGCGGCCATGTCTGGCCGCGGTAACAGGGCTATGGAACAGGATAATGACTACCAGGTTATCCTGCCAAGTCTTCCAACAGAGCGTTTTGTGTTAAACACAGTTTTTTTTTTTTGCACGCGGATATCAGGCCCGCCCGTACCGGGTGGAAGATTTCCGAGACGCGTTGGCTCAGCGTTCGCTGCTCCCTGACGTTATCGCCATGGGGGCGTATCGCATGAGCCACGTCTGGGCCATCACCCTGAAAGACGCGGTTGCTGTGAAGAAGATTGCTGGAGAATGGGTGAGTTGTGTGTGAAGCAACGTCGCTGCCTCGTTATTGATCCGGCCAACCAGGATATGAGGCTGAAGCTCCACTGGTTGCTTCACAACGTTCCGGATGAAGATGTGCGTGTGGCCTTCGCGCCGTATGGAAAGGTTTCCGAAGTGGCCAGGGAGTGCTGGCGCGTGCTCGGCATATCGGATAAGGGTTCAGCTACCAGGATTGTCACCTTGAAGATGAAAGTGGGGGTCAAACTGGACGACTTGCCGCACCAGCTGAACGTCGGCGGTGAGTTGGCGCTCGTCGTAGTACCTGGAAGGCCTCCGTTATGTCTCCGGTGTCGAAGTACCGACCACATTCGCCGAGAGTGTAAGGTTCCGCGTTGTGGCGCATGCCGTCGTTTTGGCCACGAAGAAGGGCAGTGTTCTCGCAGCTACGCGAGCATCGCTGGTCCTGGGAACAGCGAAGATTCTTCCGAGCATCTGATGGATGAGGCGGACGCGGAAGAGGCAGCCAAAACAACCGGGCAACCGGCAAGGAATGATGGGCCGGTGTTGACCCCTTTGACAATGAGGAGGACATCCACGGCCGTTGCGACAGCGGATTCTGCACCAGTGGAGAATGGTTTCCAACTGGACGCAAGTAACAGCGTGGCGGACGCCAGAGAACCTGTGCTCGAAAGCCAAGGCAGCGCGGAGTCTCCTAACTCCGACGTTATGGACTTCAACGCAGGAGTAAGCGGCCTACTCGTTGGGAAGCGGCCCCATGATGAGAGCGCCGTTGAGGATCTGCAGCCTGGTGGTGGCAGTGACGAACCGCCATCGAAAGCACCGGGGGTTCGAAGTTCGACGTTGAGGCCTCGGCTGAACGTTTCGTCCGAGACGTGGCAGGCGGGGAAACCGCCTCCGTAGTTTGGACGTGAGCTAATGCATGTGAGTGCAGGGGGTGCGACAGCCGTCATAGCCTGTTTTCGGATGTGGCTCTTTGACTGTGTTTACGGATGGTGGCAAGTGCGGTGGTCAGGCACGCCTCAGTACGCATTCAGACATCCCTTTGGGAGGCCGGATACGAGCGCGTACGCTTCGGAACCTCGGACAAGCAGAGCCACATGGACGATTGAGGTAGGCATCACATGGATCGGGCGCCTTTTTCTCTAGACGCATGGCAATTAAGCTAGATGTCTCATTATGTGTAGCAACCTTGAATGTTAGAGGGCTTGGAGCCCGAAGGCGGCAATGCCAGTTGAATCGCCTGCTGCTAGATAATGAAATCGACTTATTAGCCGTTCAAGGGTCGAAGATAGAATCTCAGGACCATGCAGACCGCATGGTGTCTGTTTTCCATGCAAATTTTGATGTGTGTGTTTGTCACTCTGTAGGGGCATCAGGTGGATGCCTTCTTTTCATTCGCAATACTTTGGGTATAAGCGTACACTGCGTATTTGCATGCGAAAGTGGCCGACTCTTGGTTGCTGACTTTTTGTTCTCAAATTTATTTTGGCGTGCTGTCTGTATGTATGCCCCCAGTGTTGAAAGTGATCGTCAAAACTTCTTTTATTCAGTCGAGCCGTACTTGAAATGTGACAAAATTTTGCTTGCATTGGGCGATTTTAACTGTGTGTGTGCTGCTACTGATCGAGTGAAGATTAGATCAGTGAAAGACAAGAGCGCTGAACTGTTGAATGTATTTGTGCATGACTATTGTATGGAAGACATTGGAAATGTGTTTTCTTCTGGAACCCGTCCGGAATACACGCACTTTCAACGCGATATTCATGCGAGACTAGACAGGCTGTATGTATCTATTGATCTCTTTCCAATTTGTACCGACTATAATGTAAAACCTATTTCGTTTAGTGATCATTGCCTTGTTAGTGCGACTTTTGGAATGAAGGCTAAGAAATCTGTTTTCAACTGGCATCTATGGAAACTGAACGAGAAAATTTTGGAGGATGAAGAGTTTGTTAAGGCAATCACTAACGATTTGGAATGTTTGCTTAAGGTGCATGAAGAGAGCCATGCAGATAAATGGGAAAGATTTAAAGAGCAGGTGAAGATAAAAACAATAGAAAAGAGCAGTGTTATTCGGTACAAACAGGAAGAAACAGAAAAAGAACTTCATAGACAACTTGAGTGCCTGTTGTGCATGGAAAGCTGTGCGCCAGGAAAGTTCACTAAGCAAATAAGAGATGTGAAATCTCATTTAGAAAGAATCGACGCTGAGAAGTACAGAGCCGCGGTTATACGCGCAAGAAGCGATAAACTGTGGGCTGGCGAGGCGCCGACCTAGCGAGCGCTATCAGATGAAAAACTGCATGCTTGCCAGAAGGAAATCAGGCAAATAAGACATGAAGGGCAGATTACAAACGATGCTAAAGATATAAATTGTGCGATTCTGAAACATTTTGTTGAGCTTCTGAGTAATACGCGCGAACATAGCGAAGGGTTTCCAATAGAATATTTACGGCTAATGCCAACGCTCGAAGATCGTGTGAAAGAGAGCCTTGAAATGCCTATTACAATGCAAGAAATAGAAAAGGCCATAGATGACCTCCCATGTGGGAAAGCCCCTGGACCAGATGGGCTGAGCGCCTCCTTTTACAAAGCATTTAAAAACCATCTTTCCAGCCTTACGTTGGAAGTGATAAGAGAAGCCTACGAACTCAAACAAGTGCCATTATCATTTACTACGTCACACATCGTACTTATTCCAAAAAGTGATGATCCAGAGAAACGCCTGTTGGTGAAGTCCTATAGGCCAATAAGCCTGACAAATGTTGATTACAAAATCTCCACTCAGCCACGAGTTCGATGCTTGAAAGCGGTACAAAAGCGCTTCTAGTGAATGCGGTGTTGCCTTAAAAACGTGCCGTTGAACGTTATACTGCGGTGTATATCGGTAATTATGAGCATGTTACTTACAGAAGTCGCAGTTACACGAGTAGCGAAGTACGTTTCCGCTACATTTCTGCTGCGCTCTGCGCACATGCAGAGCCATCATGCGGCAAACACAGAAGAACCCCTCCTCGCAATGTGCGGCGCTACCCCGACACGTGGCGCGCCACTCGCGCCTGACGCTTCGCCGTGCACCCTCACGGGTTGTAGAATCAAGCGTCTTTCCTTTCTTTAGATCACTATCTTCGCTCACCCGCTTCTCCCCTTCGGGCCGCGCGGGTACCCGTGCGAGGATGCCCCAATACCCTTGCGTTTAATAAGTTTTCTCGCTCTCTTCCCTTCCAACATCCAGCGTGCGTCACTCGAACAGTGGTGTTTAGGCGACGCGGCTCCTCTTTCCGCTCACAGCGCGATTGCTAGGTGCAGCGTCTGATGCCGGACGTCTCTGACGTGATCGCTGCGCCATAGCGCTTCTGCTGGGAAAGCGTCCCCTGCGATGTGTGCCGAGGTGCTTCCGAGGAATCATGCTTCTGCGTGGTGCTCCCAAGCGAGATAGAGGACGATCCCATCAAGGCGTCAGCCCCATGATCGCGTCCGCCTTCATGGCGCGTCGCTGCCCGGCTTTCTCCCTCCGAGACACCGAGTTCTTTGGTTCGTTCCGCTTGCTCAGGCGCACGTTTCGTTGCCGCGCCGAACGCTGCGTTGCTCGGCGCTCACCGCGTGATTCGTGAGTGCAAAGTCCGACGCGGGGCGCCTCATCAGTGATTGCTGCGCCGTAGCGCATTGTCTTACACTCCTTGGCAGGTCGACGGGTGTTGTATTGCAGGGCCTTGCGCGCTCGCTCTTGAGACGCGTGTGATGGAAGCGGCGCCGTCTACCAGTGCCGGTAGCGCTACAGTGTCTTGCTCATCAGTGTCTTCCTCGCCGGCGAGCACTGATGGACCATCTCCGTCAACTGGTGTTCGACCACGAGGAAGGCCACGCAAGACGGAGGCACAGAAGGCGGAGAAACTATGTCTTTGTGTGACTCAAGAGCATACCGAGCGAATGAGTGGGCGGTGCAAACGAGGTGCAATAACGCTATCGCGTTCCACCCTTGAAGGCGAAGCTTAAGCGTCCTCCAAATTTTTTCTGCTTTAATGACACTGGCCACCACCCCTCGATAATAATGATCTTAACTAAACATAAGACGTAGGCGCTCTTCTCGAACACGTTTGCGGTGGATACTGAGCGTCTACCAGTGCGGCCCTGTCCTTTGCCTATATGCTTGTATGAGTCGTCGTCTTCTACAAGAAAACCTAATGCGTCTATACCTGCTCCTCATACTCATCTACATCTCATCTAAAGGATACGCAATTAGGCCACTATCAAATTGAATGTTTGCTACCAAGGTTGACCAAGGAAAACCGTCAAAGGGTAGCAAATAACTCTTTAACTTTACAGCCTTAAAAGCAGAGTTTATGCGTTCCTTCGATTTTTTATGAACCTCGTCAATTTAATAATATTAGCCTGTATCCATCCTAAGAACAGATATCTTTTAGAAGTGTGTTTCTGGCTTCTTTTGTACTTGTATTTGGCTCTGAAGAATAGTCATATGATACGCTGCCATGTGATGGGTGGTATCCTGCATCTGGGACATAAAATTAGGTGTACAATAATAACACGGACGCCAAATAAAGAAAGGGCATTACTTGGCTCCTTGGCAAGTGAGTGAGTGAACTTTATTAACTCCTCGGGGATCTTTTTCTTCGCCTCTTCAGCCGAGGCTGATGAGCGCTTGGCGCCCCCAGTCCAGGGCACCACTGGCTCTCGCCAGTTTGCGAGCTCAATTGTGACCAGGTAGAGCTGAGCCTCCGGGTCAGAGATGGCCAGCAAAGCCTCCCACTGTCTTTCATTTGGGTTTTCAATTTTTTGTAGTTGATGTGAGCTGCATTCCCATGATATGTGGTACAGGGTAGGGGTCTTCCCGCACCACGGGCACTCGTCTGTGAATGTCGTGGGATGCATCATGTGTAATATGTGTAAATAATGAAAGTACCCGTCTGTAGCCGCCTCAGATCTATGGCCTCCTCGTTGCTGAGTTTTTTGCGCGGCTCTGGATATACTTTCCGCAAGCATCTGTAGTGTTGTAGTATTGTGGTGTAGTCAGGGTCAAGCAGAATCAGGTCCTCTGTCGCGAGACTGTTGGGCGCACGGTAGGTTGCATATGTCCTCGGGCTACCCTGTCTGCGTACAAATTCCCCGTGATCCCTGCATGCCCCGGAATCCGCACTAGTTTTTGAGTATATAGTTTGTTGGCTCGCTTGTGGAAGTAAGGATTTGATGCGCTACCGCAGATAATTTACCCCGTTGAAAATTTCTGCACGCGGATAGACAGTCCGACAGTATCGTCAGACTCTCTCCCGTTTCTCTTCCTTGTCTAATGGTCAGTGCGATAGCCACTTCCTCTGCCTCCGTGACTGTACAGTTTTGGATCGAGGCGTTAACTACCTCCCGGCCTTCGCAGTCTGTGACCGTGGCTATCGCCCTCTTTGCGTTGGTTTCGTATAAGGCTGCGTCGGTGAACCTGGACGTGTCTTGTTGGCCGAATGCTTTTTCATAATGCTCTGCCCTTGCTTGTTTCCTTCCCGGGTGTAGGCGGGGGTCCATGTTTCTTGGTATGGGCCGAACTCGGTACCAATTTCTGACTTCCCGCGATACCTCTGTTGTCTTGTTACAAGCCTGTAGGTGTGTGCTACATCCCAGTCTTTCCAACACCCGTCTTCCCGTCCTCGTTTGTAGAAGTCTGTTTAGCTGTGACTTGATTTGGGCGTCTGCTAATTCTTGTATTGTATTGTGTAGACCCAGAGCTGCTAGCTTGTGGTTTGGTGTGTTCTTGGGGAGCTTGAGGGCGGTCTTGATCGCCATTTTGATGATGGCGTCCGCTCCGTCTTCCTCTCCAGTTCATTCACAGGGATCATGTGATACCTCAATTCCTTCGCTGTCACGCACCTCATCCTGTGTACAGACGTCGACAGCGCAGGATAAGCATCGATAAAGAGATTTATTGAAAGACTAATCAAATCATTGCACATGATGTCAAATAAATATATGTATTAGGCATTAATTGCAATATCCGAAGTGTTGACACCTTGCACAGCATAACTGTGCTCTCCTGATAGGGAGTGATCATAGGGCCGGTTCGGGCGGTTTTAGGACATTCCTTGTTGAACAAAATACGTGATTCATTTCATGACGTGGCAGAATAATGAATACCATTCGAGATGACTACGAGGTGATCAAAAATTCAATCGACCACCCTCAAAGCAGTACCACCGCAAAAGTTTGCCGTGAGCCTGCAGAAACATTTACTTTTATTATCCATGCATGTTACTCCAGCCTTCTAGAAATTGTGTACATGCATACCACAAATTTATGGTGTTTTTTCGAGCGGAGCAGTTCTTCAATGCTTTACATTGTTCTCGAGTACTTGGATTTCGAGTACATACTATACAATAATCAATGCAAAGCTGTGTAAGCTTTCCTCAACCATACTCCCAAAGGAAGCCTTGATGTATTCCTATAGTCGTAAAGTAGATTACGAGCGAGTGAGCTGATAACAAGAAATAAATATTATTTATATTTTTAGAAACGACGGCACTTATGGGACAGAGCAGGCAATTTTATGTGCGGGAAAAAGATACGCTGTGTGCAAACTTAAATGAAATTCTTGAGGGTAATTGGAAGAGCGGCCATAGCAATTGATCATGCTGTTCTGAGCTGTGGCTCTCTCTTTTTTAAGAAATAATTGTGTTACCCGAATCTCTGATTTTCAACTGCAGGTGCTCAACCGTGCAAGCAGAACCCCCGTGCACTGTCGTAGAGCCAAAGGAGGGAAAATATCCTGATTGCTGCCCGACTATCCAATGCCCCCCAAAAGGCGGCGCCGGTAACAGTTCTTTGACCAAATAAAAAATTTCAGCAAGAAACAAATTGCATCGTATATACTTATGTTTGTTGAAATGGTAGCAGCCACAAGAATTATATACACTTTCTTCCGAGAAAGCAAATGTAGGCGGTGGATGTTGAGCGTCAGCTGTGAGGAGGAGACTGAATCGTTGCCCTGACAACGTTGGCTACTGCTGCCACAGGCGGGTGTTGTTCGAAAATCAATCATAAGGGAAAGCTTTTTCGTAAGTACTAAAATGAGGAACGCCAGATTTATGTCATGGTGCGGGAA